>NC_142944.1:47683380-47688380 GCF_046866305.1 Octopus bimaculoides | reverse complement strand
TATTACACGCACACGCGCGCGCACACACACACACACACACATGTATGTGAACACGCCAAGAATACTTTCTGTTTTTATCGTTTATGTATGCTTGGTCAGGGATGATCTGGAGCTTAACAATGACCACAGGTAGTGCGTTGATTACTTTATTAGCTAATAGCTATTGTGCACAACATATTAAGTTTGTTAGCGATATAATAAAATAAATTCGCCCTTTTAAAGCCTATCCAGGCTCATGGGCCCGGTTTCCCGGTTTCTATGGCGTATGTGTTTGTTCCCCAGCTGGACGGGACACCAGTCCATCGCAGCGTTACTCATTTTTGCCAGTAGGTTGAGTAGACTGGAGTAACGTGAAATAAAATGTTTTGCTCAAGAACACAACGCGTCGCCCGGTCCAGGAATCGAAACCACAATCTTACGATCATGATGCTGACACCCTAACCACTAAGCGACGCGCCTCCACGTAAGTGATATACATACTACTAATAATCTCTTTTTTCATAGACGCAAGACCTGAAATTTTGGAGCAAGGGGTAAGGTACAAGGAGCTAGTCGGCTAGTTGATCCCTACACGTTAGTGATAAACTGGTACTTATTTTATCGGCCCAGAAAGGATGAAAGGCAAAGTCGACCTCGGTAGCATTCGAACTCAGAACGTAAGGACGGACGAAATGGGGCTTAGCATTTAGTTCGGCGTGCTAACGGTTCTGCTAGTGCACTGCCTTATACGTACTACAAATAATGGTCTCAAATTCTGGCACAAGGCCAGCAATTTTAGCTGAGGGAGAAATCGATTCCATCGATCCCAGTGCTAACGGTTCTACAAGCTCACCGCGTTATACGTACCATTATTAATGGTTTCGTGGGGGCGTGTGCTTTAGTGGCTAGGGTGTTGCACTTATGATCATAAGATTGTGGTTTCGATTCCTGGACCGGGCGACGCGTAGTGTTCTTGAGCAAAACACTTCATTTTACGTTGCTCCAGTCTACTCAGCCAGCAAAAATGAGTAATCTAGCGACGGACTGACATCCCATCCAATGAGGATATATACGCCACAGAAACCAGGAAACTGGCCCTATGAGTCTGTATGACCCGGGAAGGATCTTTATGCTCTTATCCTAATAATGGTTTCAAATTATGGTACAATGCCAGTAATTTCGGTGGTGGTGGGCGGCGGGTGTTAGTCGATTACAGTGATGAATTGGTACTTATTTTATCGACCAGGAAAGGATGAAAGACAAGACAAAGTCGGCCACGGCAGCATTTGAACTGAATTCGCAAATTGCTTAGCGGCATTTCGCCGAACGTGTTAAACGGTTCTGCCAGCTCACAGCCTTTATACGCGATACGAATAACCCTTTCTACCACAAGGCCTAAAATTTGTGGGGGGAGGGCAGTAGTCGATTAGATCGACCCCTGTGCTAACGGTTCTGTGCTAACCAGTATTTCATTGGTACTTACTTTATCGACTTCGAAAGGATGAAAGGTAGAATTTGAACTCAAAACTTCGTGCTAACGATTCTGCCAGCTCGCTACTTCTCATACTACTAATAATGACATCATTTCTCATAGGCTTATTTTCTCATGGAAAGCTTTTGTGCTTCAAGAGCCGTGTTGAGTGGGGAGTGTCAAGAACAGTGACAGCTTAACGGAAGTGTGTGTAACTCCTAAACTGGAAGGTTATCCACTTGTCAAATACTTGTATAAATAATTTATGCAAATATGTAAATTTCATGATTTTTATGATCCATCCATACTCACACTACTCGGAATCAACACTTAAATATACATACACACACACACACACACACACACACACACATACACACACACATACATACACATACGTGTGTGTGTGTGTGTGTATACATATATACATACAAACACACACACATAAGCATGCACACACACATACATGCATACATACATACGTATGTACGTACGTATGTGTGTATGTACATACGTATGTATGTATGTATGTATGTATGTATGTATGTATGCATGTATGCATGTATGTATGTATGTATGTAGGTAGGTATGTATCTCCAAACACAGATATCCTTGCATTTGCAGGCATCCCCTCAATCAAAGCCATGATTTTGAGGAACCAATTGAGATGGTGTGGCCATATTGTTCGAATGGCAGATGAACGCATGCCGAAACAGCTGTTTTATGGTGAGCTTGCAGAGGGGAAACGTTATCGGCATAAACCTAAAAAAAGGTTTAAGGATGGCATAAGGACTGCTATGAAGTCAATTGGAATGGCTCCAAAAGATATAGAAGTCCTCGCTTCAGATCGAGTTGGATGGCGAACAAGGGTGTGGAGTGGAGTGAAAGCATTTGAAGAGGCCAGGATGATGCAAGCAGGGCTCAAGAGACATTTAAGGAAAAATGTAAAGACTGAGAAGGTGAATGACAAGGACCTTTTTGTGTGCACAGTCTGTGACAGACCATGTCTGTCCTTGGCTGGCCTCAAATCTCACCTGCGAACCCATGGAAAACAAACCTCACCCAGCTATTCTGATTATATGTCTGTGCACACGTTTGAATGTGGTGTGTGCCAGAGGGTTTGCAAATCCAATGGGGGTCTTAAAAGACATGTTAGGATCCACAATGAGCAGAACTTACTTGCAGGTATTGGTAGTGCAAATCAGAGGTGCAATCTGTGTGGGTGTTTTTTCAAAACACTGTCTGGTTTAAAAAGCCACATCAGACGCCATGAAAGGGCTAAGGTGTAGGTGCAGGAGGTGGTCAAACTCTGTTTAAGGAGTAGACAACCACCATGTATGTATGTATGCATGTATGCATGTATGCTGGTAGGCGGAAACTGAAAAAAGCCCATCGTATATGTGAGTGTGTGTGTTTGTGTGTCTGTGCTTGTCTCATCACCATCGCTTGACAACCGATGTTAGTGTGTTTATGTCACCGTAGACTAGTGGTTCGGCAAAAGAGACCGATAGAATAAGTACTAGACTTACAAAGAAGTCCTGTGGTCCATTTATTCGACCAAAAGGTGGTGCTCTAGCATGGCCGTAGTCAAATGACTGAAACAAGTAAAAGAACGAACACACACACACACACACACACACATATACATACATACACGCACATACACAAACTCACGCACACGCACACACACATCTTCACATATGCACTTCCCCACACTTGGATACATTATGAAACGCCAAGGTACTTGAATAGAATATGGAATCCACAGTTCCAGTGCGCCTCATAATTAAACCCAAAGGAATACACACACACTCACACGCGCGCACACACACACACACAAACACACACATACATACACACACACACACACACGAGGGTGTGCTGAAAAGTTCCTGGTTTTGGGTAAAAGAAAATACAGGAGGATCAGTTAATTATGGTTTTATTCAAAATGTATCCCCCTCTCTTAAATTCACAGCAGTCCTTATTGTAGCAGTTTTTCTAAGCCCTGTAAAAGAATTCGGAAGGGTTGGATCTCCAAACAGGCCTTTCGCAATACTCTTAAAACCAGGAACTTTTTAGCACCCTCTCGTATCTGGAGAGAGCATATTAACGGAAGATGATATTTAATGTTGCTTGCGTGATGTTTTGTTATTTTAACCAAAGTTTGAAAAATTCCTGTCTTTTTTTTTTTTTCATTTTTCTTTGGCAAAATACGCAGTTTTAGGAGTATTACTGTACTGGAGACATGTTTACAATGAAAAATATTTAAACAATATTATTGAATCAAGTAAAAGCGAAAAGCTGGCTGAATCGTTAGCAGTATTTCGTCCAGTTTTATGTTCTGCGCTCGCCTTTGTCTTTCTTTCTTTCTTTCTTTCTTTCTTTCTTTCTTTCTTTCTTTCTTCTTCTTCTTCTTCTTCTTCTTCTTCTTCTTCTTCTTCTTCTTCTTTTTCTTCTTCTTTTTCTTCTTCTTTTTCTTCTTCTTTTTCTTCTTCTATTTCATTGTCTTCTATTTCATTTTCTTCTTCTTCTTCTCCTCCTCCTCCTTCTTCTTCTTCTTCTTCTTCTTCTCCCCCTCTTCCCCTCCTCCCCTCCTCCCCTCCTCCTCCTCCTTCTCCTTCTTCTTCTCCTTCTTCTCCTCCTCCTCCTCCTCCTCCTCCTCCTCCTCCTCCTACTACTACTACTACTACTACTACTACTACTACTACTACTACTACTACTACTACTACTAGGGTCAATGAAAAAGCACTGGGGTCGTGATATTCGACTGTTCCGCCCTTACAATTTCAGGTCTTGTGTCTACGATAGAAATAATTATATTTATTATTAACACAACGTTGTTGGGGAATGCATCAGCTGATCACAACCAATGGGCTAAAGATATCTCTTTCCATTTAGATTTTGAGAATTCTGCAGAAGATTCGTGCAGTTCTAAACAACTTTGCTTTCTGTAGATGTTCTATTTTTCACATTTACTCCCATCTTTTCAACCCAGTTATGAGCTCCAACATCAACAGGCACAACGCTCGCCCTCAATGAGCACAGTGTTTTTTATTTCCCCTGGTTCTCTTCTCTCACTGATACTCTGTCATCACCAGGGCATGCAACCACTATGATTAAACAAAATTTTCCCTCTTTATTTACAACCATTATATCGGGCCTACGATGTTCAATTTCACAATCACATTGGATCATTTAATCCCAAAGTGTTTGTACCTTGTCATACTCAATAACTCCTAGGGTTTACCTACGTCACATCTTTGGTCTGTGCAGTCCATGCTTGTCATAGTTGGCACTCCGTCGCTTACGACGTCGAGGGTTCCAGTTGATCCGATCAACGGAACTGCCTGCTCGTGAAATTAACGTGCAATTGGCTGAGCACTTCACAGACACGTGTACTCTTAACGTAGTTCTCGGAGATATTCAGCGTGACACAGTGTGACAAGGCTGACCCTTTGAATTACAGGCACAACAGAAACAGGAAGTAAGAGTGAGAGAAAGTTGTGGTGGAAGAGTACAGCAAGGTTCGCCACCATCCCCTGCCGGAGTC
>NC_142944.1:47670880-47678380 GCF_046866305.1 Octopus bimaculoides | reverse complement strand
TCTTCACCATCTGGGGAGGGATTCCAAATCGGAGAAGTATGGTTCACAGTCCTGGTATGGTTCGACACAGTGTCGAAAGTCTTGGTGAGGTTGACAAAGAGAATATACAGATCCATATTTTGTTCCTAACATTTCTCTTGAATCTGTCTTGCAGCGAATATCATGTCGACCGTCCCTATGTTTCGGCGAAAATCACACTGGCTTTCTGATAGTGTGTTGTCAAGAAAATGGACATTCAACCAGTTCAGGATGACTTTGGCGAGAATCTTACCAGCAATGCTCAGAAGAGAGATCTCGTGATAGTTGTCTCGACACGACTTGTCGCTTTGCCTTTGTACCGGTGCACTATTCTGGCATCTTTTAGATCTTGGGATAGACATCCAGTGTCGACACCACAGTGATATCCGTTATATAGCTGATGATGGGAATATATTTTTCAGATGCTTGTTGCCGATGAATCTATAATATCGCGGGGTTTCGTTGTTCTGAGTTGTCCTTCATTCTCTTAAGGCTGAACTTGTTAAAGGGTTCATGGTTTATGGTGGTTTTGTTGTTTGTTTTATTACATATATTGATATTGTACGATTGTCTTCATAGTTAGTTTACGCTTGGCTAAGATAATAATTAAAGGTTTACAGTGGTTTTGTGACAAACACACACACACACGCACACACAAATACACACACATATATATATGCATACATACATATACACACATGCATGCATAAATACATGCATAACATACACGCATGCGTACGCACATGCATGCATGTGTGTGTCTGTATATATATATATATATATATATATATATATATATATATATATATATATATATATATATATATATATATATATACATATAGGTATCAAGGGTTGATTAGACAGGACACTACAAGTAGAAAAAGTTCGACGAAAGGAGAGCAAACAGGAAACCAGACGAAAACTTAACGAACGGGAATTATAGACAAAGACACGATACACGGAATATTCGCAGTTGAGTTTCCCTCGTCAGTCAATGAGCCAAAATATTATCGTGGTTTCGCGCCATTATCACTGAGACCACTCAATCTTGGAGGCAACGGTGTTGTTATTAAGCTACTTAAAAAAAAAACTAGCGAATGTATACTGAGATAGAAACAAACAAGACATTATATAAACACAACAGACGAAGAATTATGCATATATAACAGCACGAAGCCTTAAGGCTACACAGGACAGAAAAGAATAATAATAAACATTATACAAATACCACAAATACAACAGAAATAGCTTTGCAGCTATTGAACGAAATTAGTGGGGTTGTGCAAGGGGAAATGGAGTAAATCCTAATAGACTTAGCAGGAGCCCAAATCAGCATGACCAGTTTGGACAAAGGCAGGGCGAAAAAGAACAACGCCTTCACCGGACACCGGTCACGTGGCAGGGAAGAGGAAGTATATAGAGAGGAAAGAATAGGATACAGAGAGAAAGAGATAGAGAGAGGAAGAGAAAGAGGGAGAGAGAGGGTGACGGATATACATATATATGTATATATATATATACATATGCATATATCTATACATATATACATATATATATATATATATATATATATATATATATATATATATATATATATATATATATATATATATATATATATATATATATATAAGTATGTATATATATATATGTATATATAAGTATATATATATATATATATATATATATATATATATATATATATATATATATATATATATATATATATATATATATATATATATATATATATATATACATATATATACATATATTTATATACATACATACACACACACACATATATGTTCATATATGCACAAACACCTACACATACACATATTATTGCAAAAGTATATTAAATATGTACTTGACAGAAAGAATTGAATAATTCTTCTGTTTAACGTGAAATTGCTTTTATTATAACTTGTTACACACACACCCACACACACACCAGGCATTTATCATATGTATCATCTGTATCGACGAGATTATCTGTCACAGTGCGTTTCTAATTCTGTCTAGATTACAACGTTCTTTTCCATCTTGGTCAAATCGTTTGATTAAATCACCTTGCCGTCATCGTAGAGGTCTTCCAAGTGATCTTGAATATCACTTGATTGGTGAATGGGTCCACATGTTACCATGTAAGCTTTGTAGCATGTCCGACCCATCGGAACTTGTGCTTTTGGTATTCTGCGATCACAAAGTTCATTCTGGAATTTTCTCATTTCGAAAATGTTCTCATAATGATATTCCTTGCATGGATCTTTTCGTGGCCCCTTTACTGGGTAGTTAATCGATAGCATTGAGATGAACGCGATGCTGAAGACTCTGGAAATACAAAGAGTCGAGGTGCAATACACCGAACTGTTCAGGCATGTGAACTCTAGTTGCACCATAAATATAGGTTTGGGATCTTTCTGATTTGACGGGCAACACTTTTCATTTATGTTTTATGTAGTGTTTTTGGTACCGAAACACTTTCAAGCTTCGAATACTTGTATATTTTGTGTTATAGAACAGATAAAAAATTTTGTATTCGAAGTTTTCTCATGTAAAAAATTGGTCGTATTTCGGTAATTTCAACCAATCACTGACGTCTATTGAGGTGAAAACAATTAATGCCGTAGAATATAAACAACATATTCTAACGGTGTAATGGGATTTTTTCCCTTGAATAAAATTAGTGCCGTAGTTTGTCAACAACAACTATCCGTGGTACTGTTATTTATAACATCGTTCGTGTGTTTGTACTGGTTTTAGCTTTAGGATTTTAGGGTTAGGGTTCCGGTTTTAGAGTTAAAGTTAGTTTTAGGGTTACGGTTAGGGTTATGATTTTTTTTGCCATTACCTCACTCATAACCCTAACCCTAAAACCCTATAACTCATAACCCTAACCCCAACCCTAACCCTAAAACCCGAACCCTAACCATAAAACCCTAGACCCTTACTAGGGAATAATGATATAATTAAACAGGGAATAACACTCTTGACACCGGCAAAAATTATTGTTTACAAAAACAGTAGTAACTGTATTCAGCTGAATAGACGTCAGTGATTGGTTGAAATTTCAGAAATACGACAACTTTAACATGAAATAACTTATTAAGAAATAACTTTTGTTAAGAAGGCTAAGAGAAAAAGATGTTTTATGTGACACATTCTACCAGTATCCCAAGTTTGAAAGTGTTTCGTTAAGAAAACAAATGTTGCCTGTCAAATCAGAAAGATCCTAGGTTTGCAATAGCTACAAATAAGGGTTCACATTGAGAAGGGTGTCAAACGTGGAAATTTGCTTCCAAAGGTCTTCACCGCATGTCTAGAAGTGGTCATCAAAGACAGGACAGGAGGCGTGAGCAACGGCGAACTTTTAGCACAAATCGTAATTCTCAGATGGCATTGTACTCATCGCCGACATCACAAATCAGCTGCAAACCATGCTTACAGTGGAGGACCCTTAGCTCCACAGTAAACCTTAAAATGAACCGAATGAAAACCATATACACGCAATCCGAAGACGTAGCATAAGGCCGAATAGAGGTAGAAAACAATAAAATCGAGGAGGTAAAAGAGTACAACATAGAGTATACAATGAATATGCACCACCGGGCCATCGATGCTGAAATCCCGCGTCGAATAAAAGCAGTGGTATAATAATTTTACTTATTTCATTTAGCGAATCGCTAAGTTATAGGACAGATGCAAACACATATACATACATATACATTCCTTCACATACATACATACATTTCTACAGTCTAGAAGCAGTGAAACGTAAATTTGGTTAAGATGAGAAAACATTCAAAAATAAATATGGACCTATACATATGCGTATTAAAATAAAATTACTTTATATTCATATATAACTTTACGGAAGAGACTTTGTGATTCAAATAGTCTCACATTCAAAATAAAACAGTCTTGTTTCATCAGCGAAAGACATAAAAAGAGAGTCGTTCTAGATGTGTACTGATATATATTAAAAACTAGTTAAGCCGAAAAAGGAAAGAAACCGGAAACATACGAACGCAGCCGTCATATCGATATTTTACAAGAACACTTAAATCTTATATGTGTGTATGTATGTATGTATGTATGTATGTATGTATGTATGTATGTATGTATGTATGTATGTGTGTATGCATGTATGTATGTATATATGTATATATGTATGTATGTATGTACGTATGTATGTATATGTATCTCTCTCTCTCTCTCTCTCTCTCTATCTATATATATATATATATATATATATATATATATATACCTATATATATATTTACCTACACACACACACACACACACACATATATATATATATATATATATATATACGTATGTATACATATATATGTACGTTTACATGTATATGTACGTACATACACACAGAGAAACACAGAGACACAATCACACCACACATATATACATATATATGTGTATATAGGTATATATATATACACACACACACACATACACACACACTCACACACGTATATATGCTTATCAAAATTTCTATAAGCAAAATCTCTATTTATTTATAAATACAAACACATTTATATTCACATACACACAAATTTATGTGTGTATATGTGTGTATGTATATGTTCGTGTGTGTCCGTGTGTATGTAAGTGTAAGTGTTTGTAAGTGAGGGTATGAATATGTGGCTATGTGTATCTGTAAATAGAGAATAACTCTTCTATCAAACACGTTATATTAAAGATACCACGGTTTTGAGTCTTTTTATTAAATATTTTCCATATTCTCTTCTTTGTCTTCTTTTTCCTAAAACCATTTGTCTATTAACGTTTCATGATAACACAGCACCCCACCCCACGTACACATTGGCACCTTCGGCAAGTGTTTTCTATTATAGCCTCGGGTCGACCAAAGCCTCGTGAATGAATTTGGTAGACGTAAACTGAAAGAAGCCGTCGTATACACACACACACACACATACACACACATTTAAAAGAAGAAAAGGAAATGGAGATTAGGAAGTTAATAATTGTTTATTATTAACAACAAAGATTACCAATTTGTTGTTAATAATAAACAATTTTAACTTCCTACTCTCCATTTTCTTTTCTTCTTTTAACTGGATATAAACTATATGCCTAATATATACCATATATTTTAAGTGAATTTCATTCCCCAACAATACTAGGTACTGAACCAGTATTTCCTTGGATGCAACCATACCTCCATTTGATTAACATATCCTCTAATTATATATATATATATATATATATATATATATATTCCTTGTTTCTTTCTGTTCTCCTTTCTGTTGAAGAGCGTAGGCTCGAAACGTCAAAGACTTTCTCTATTCCCGAGCGTTAAACTAATACATCCATTTGTTGTTTACACCACCTGTCTTCGTCTGATGTTTTTTCGTAAATTCTCCTATATATATATATATATATATACATACATACACCATCCCGCGCGCACACACACACACATGTACACACGCTCCACACAGACACAGTTAATACTACACCACACACACACTCTCTCAGACATACACACACACACATACCGACCATCTTCACACTCTCATATCCCAGAAAGCACTTTCTCTTTGTCCTACTTCCGGTCACTTCAAAAATGTAACTACACGTGGACTATTGGCGATTTTTCTCCCCCCCCTCTTTCCTTTTCCTTTGGACTTACCTGCTTTTCTTGCTTCCGAAGAAGAGCTATGCTCGAAACGTAAAACAATTACTCTTTTTCCTTCTCTGAGCATCTTATTAATACTTTGCATGTGCTACGTCATCACGCTGTTGTTTGTTTTCTTTTTTCTGTTTCTTTTCTTCGTTTTTTAGATTAACTATATATATATATATATATATATATATATATATATATATATATATATATATATATATATAGTGTAATTGTGCTGTATGCTTCATTGTTTCTGGGGTTGTGGGTTGATAATATATGGGAGTGATTTAAGGTGAGGTGTAGTGTTTTGTTTTATATATATATATAAAATGCATATTAAGTACAAGACATTACCAACGAGTGAAAAATACATAAATACACGAGAGATAAGTACAAGACAAAATATCAAAAGAAGATAAATCGCTCTTCAGTTGTCGACTGTATTGCTACTCCCTATTTCGAGATTTCAATGACAAGGTAGGAAAACTTCATAAGACAGCAGCATCCAGAAATTTTTAAAATATAAAATTTATGAAGTGTTATGGCTTCGAACGAACAAATAACAACATATTGGACGTACAAAGTAAACAATCGACGAAGACAAACATTAAGGACCGTTAGGCTAAGACGAATTGTAATGGGTAACGCCTGGGAAAATTTTTTTAAGGAAATAGAATAAATAGAAGAGAAGAAAATAGTTAGAGAGAAAAAATGTCGGGAGACGAGAGAAATGACGTCCAGCCCGGTGGACGTCTTGTCTAGAAAAGTCAGGGGCGAGAGAAATGACCTGTAGTCACGTGTGAGCAACAGGCAGAGGGGAAGAGGGACGAGAGGATGGGGGAATGAAACAAAGGGAGCGAGGGGAAGGGAGAGTGAACGAAAGATAGTAGGGAGTGGGAGAAAGAGGACAGCAAAGAAGGAGGGAGAAAACGGAAAATATAGAGGATTATAGAGGGATAGTGAGAAAGAAAGAAAGAAAACAAAGTGTGGAGTCGTAGAAATTATAAATAAATATAAGAACTTACTGTGGGCAAGGTTGTGTGGCGTTCGATTACTCTTTTACTTGTTTCAGTCATTTGACTGTGGCCATGCTGGAGCACCGTATTTAATCGAGCAAATCGACCCAAGGACTTATTATTTGTAAGCCTAGTACTTATTCTATCGGTCTCTCTTTTGCCGAACCGCTAAGTTACGGGGGACGTAAACACACTAGCATCGGTTGTCAAACGATGTTGGCGGGGAAAAACACAGACACACAAACATATACACACACACATATATATATATATACATATATACGACGGTCGTATGCATACATACTTACATATACATACATACATACATACATACATACATACACACACACACACACACACACACACACATATATATATATATATATATATATATATATATATTATATGAATTTATTTTCTCTAAATTAATAAATAACTCGAACAAAATAAATTGGTTAATAGATACCAGGGTAGCAAAGATCACAAAATGACTGTGGTGTAATTCCTGTTTATGAGGTAGAAACTCCTTGTTATTTTGGGTACTTGAGTAAATATACAGATTTAGTAAGTGGAGTAAAACGCATATGTTAAATGAATTCTTTTATTTCCAACATATGTTTCGAAGATTACAAATTGTACCTTCCAAAGGAATAGGTGATGTTGATAAGGATATAATCTTCTCTTCAGGGAAATATATAGGAACCAGCTTAATATATATAAATGAAGGCGCGTGACTTATTGGTTAGCGTATTCAGCTAACCAATAACCAAGGTCGTGAGTTCAATATATATA
>NC_142944.1:47635880-47665880 GCF_046866305.1 Octopus bimaculoides | reverse complement strand
TAATGTGAAACTGATTGGTAAGATCAGCCATAATGAATCTATAGTACTGTACACTTCGATTAATATGTGTGTGTGTGTGTGTGTGTGTGTGTGTGTGTGTGTGTGTGCATGTATGTATGTATGTATGTATGTATGTATGTATGGATGGATGGATGGATGTATGGATGGATGGATGGATGGATAGACGTTTGTCTGTATGTATACATAATTTTGTGTCAGGCTGATGAAAACACACCCTAAATGTAACTTCGTTTAAAGTCCAATAGTTGAACCTGCTGTTGGGAACCAGAAAAAAACTGAGTTCTCATTTACTATTGATATTCTTGTTCCAGTTCACTCAGCTGTAGAAACTGTTGCGACGTCACTGGTGCCGAGGCGTATCGGCCCCTTTGCCTTTCCTTTGGACAACATTGGTGGCGTGGAGAGGGGGAGGCTGGTACGCATGGGCGACTGCCGGTCTTTCATAAACAACCTTGCCCAGACTTGTGCTCGGAGGAGAACTTTCTAGGTTCAATCCCATGGTCAGTCATGACCGAAGTGGCTCTTTACACTTCACAGCTCTGATAAGGCTCGCAACTGTGTGTTGTGCGCACATCCAGAACATCTGTGCCACAGTATAACGGTCTAACTTTATGGGTTATACATGCATATGTACATAAAAACATGACGTACGTTTACCAAGTGAGAAAATTTACAGGTTTCTCAGTCATACTGAGGTTTACCTCTTTGGCTCATATACAAAAGAGTAAGGGTAAAGATTCTTTTAGGTCATGAATGGCCATGGGATTGCACCTAGAAAGTTCCCATCCGAGGCACAAGTCCGGGCAAGGTTGTTTATTGAAGACCAGCAGTCACCCATGCATACCAACCTCCCCTCTTCATGGCACCGATGTTATCCAAGGGAAACATACGTTCATACCTACATAGAGCGGTGAGAATATTTGGCAGATTGAGGGAGATTTAGCTGCTAATTCTGACACAACCGTCAATTATCTTGTGAATCGTCTTGGAAGATCAATGGTACACACACACACATAAGAGAGTAAAATGTGATTTGAACGTGTGTCTCTGCCAGGTTGGTTCATGCATACATATCCACGTAGAAAAGTAGGTTGGGATTGAAAGGAAACTTCACATACGAGATTAAGGTGTGATTTGAACGTATGTATTTCCTTGGTTG
This sequence comes from Octopus bimaculoides, assembly GCF_046866305.1. NCBI lineage: Eukaryota > Metazoa > Mollusca > Cephalopoda > Octopoda > Octopodidae > Octopus > Octopus bimaculoides. The sequence goes on along the minus strand of NC_142944.1, from coordinate 47,664,700 downwards.
GTTCGTTTATACATATTAACGTAGAATGGTGGATTAGACCTCGCTGCTGTTCCCAACATGTTTAACTTTTAGATGTCTCCTCGAAGATTCTTTCGCCTTTTATGCGTATACATATTTTGCATGCGCATGTGTGTGTATTACACACCCAGAAACACACGCAAACACGCATAGGAAGAAATAGAAAGAGAAAGAGATTGCGTGTCTGGGAATATATGAGATAGAGAAGAAAGAAAGAAAGAAAGAAAGACAGAAAAAAAGAAAAAAGAAAGAGAGGGAAAGAGGACGAGAGAGAGAGAATGAATGAAGTGACTGATACACAGTATAACTGGAAGGTGCATAAAACAACCCCACAAACATCAAAAATAAACTGAAGATGACTGTCATTTCACACTAGTCTTCAGATGTCTGAGTACGCCCCCTGGCGCACACATTCCCTAGCCTCTAATCACCGCGAAAGGTTGAAAGAGACTGAAAACAAATACTACACTCACGACACACATACACAAATAAACGCGTACGCACGCACACACACACACACACACACACACACACACACACACACACACACACACACACACATACACACACACACAAGTCCAGACACGCATGCACACTTGTAAGCAATGCTGTATTTGGTCTTATGATTCCAACAATAGTGATATAAGCAGAATATCGAACATCTAATGAAGAATTTATTTTGCTTTACAATAAAAAAATATATCTTGAAAAGATCTTCAAACAGTTTAATAGCAACCGACTATTTTTTATTCATTTAAATACTTACCATGTTTATAACTATATTTTCTTGACATACGAATGATTATAACTTGAGGAAGCAATATTTCGTTTTCATCATCTTTATTACTTAACGTCACATTCTTTACTTTCTCACTATTTATAATAAAATATATTATTGAATGTATTGCGAGTGAGGTAGATGTTTCTGGTTGGAACCCCCAGGTTTTCTCTCTTGAAATCGCCTGGTTAAGAGTTCATCCGGGTACAGGAATGCTACCGGACACCTTGTAACTATGTTATGCTACCAACCAGCATGTTACATTGGGTGTTTAAGAACTCAAAGGTGCATAAAACAACCCCACAAACATCAAAAACAAGCTGAAGATGACTGTCACTTCACACTAGTCTTCAGATGTCTGGGTACGCCCCCTGGCGCACACATTCCCTAGCCTCTAATCACCGCGAAAGGTTGAAAGAGACTGAAGAGTTTTCAAACCAAATCTCCCGAGAAAAACGTCAACGATATTATGACGTCATAAACACAATATAAGAAAATTTACATTACTTTCACACAGACACACACAAGCAAACACACATACACGCACACATTTAGGCATATTCACATGCATTTATAAAATATATATATGTGTATGTAAATGTGTGTATATATGTGTATACATACATACAAACATACATACGTACATACATACATACAGCAAATATAAATACATGCATGTATGTATGTGTGTATGTATGTGTGTATGTATGTACGTATGTATGTACGTATGTATGTATGTGGGGTGTATACACCACAATAAGCACTGACTGAAGTGAAGAATTTCCCGCTGTGAATATTTATATTTGTGTGTGCGCGCGCGCATGTGTGCGCGCGCATGTGTGCGTGTGTGTGTGTGTGTGCATATTTTCCTTGGGCCTCTTCAAGTATGTATGTATGTATTTAGATCTATTTATCTAGCTATCTGTTTGTCTGTCCATATGTCTGTGTGTCTGTCTCTTCTTTTCGTTTTATCTTTTACTTGTTTCAGTCATTAGACTGCGGCCATGCTGGGATACTATCCCGAAGAATTTTTATCGGACGAATCGACTCTAGTACTTTTTAAGCATGGTATTTATTCTACCGTTTTCTTTTACCGAACCGCTAAGTTATGAGGATGTAAACACACCAACACCCAATGTCAAGAGACAGTGGAAGACAAATAGAAATACACGCGCGTACACACACACACATACAACACACATACGACAGGCTTCTTTCAGTTTCCGTCTACCAAATCCACTCAAAAGGCTTTGGTAGGTCCGAGGCTATAGTAGAAGACACTTGCTCAAGGTGCCACGTAGTAGAACTGAACCCAGAATTATGTGATTGGGAACCAACCTTCTTACCATACAGTCGCGCCTGCGCCTACGCCTACCTATTAATCTATTAATCAACCTCCGCCACCACCACTATCTATCAACCGTACAAACACAACCATCATCATCGCACCAAAACAAATATATTTACCGCCATTACCAACCCACCAAACTCTTTAATGGCCAACAACGACAGAAACGATAGTATTAACAAGATAAGCAACTCCGTTTAAAATAAATGGACACGAGATGATGTGGTACCCTAGTGTATTTTAAAGGTTGAATGAAATCTTTGACCATAGGTCAATGGGGATTGGCTTGAAATTAAACATTAACAACAAAGCAATTTACAGGAACAAAATGCGTGCCCTCATCAGCAATACCCCCACCATCATCATCAGCAGCAGTATCACCAGCCACAGCACCAACACCAGCACTGGCAATACCTACCACCATATCCATCTCCACTATCATCAACACCAAAAATAATACCTCCACCACCACCACCACCACCACCACCATCGTTACTACTACTACTACTACTACTACCACCACCACCACCACCACCACTACTACTACCACCACCACCACCACCACCACCACCACTACTACTACTACCACCACGACCACCACCACCACCACCACTACTACTACTACCACCACCACCACCACCACCACCACCACCACCACCACCACAACTACCACCACCACCACCACCACCACCACCACCACCACCACCACCACCACTACTACTACTACTACTACTACTACTACTACTACTACTACTACTACTGCTGCTGCTGCTGCTGCTGCTGCTGCTACTACTACTACTACTACTACTACTACTGCTGCTGCTGCTGCTACTACTACTACTACTACTACTACTACTACTACTACTACTACTACTACTACTACTACCAATTCGTTGACTTTTGAATGATAAACTGGCAGCAACAATAACACTACCAGCATGATACCAATGTCTGTAGCTACTGATGTATGTCAATACAATGTAGTGTGTGCTCACGCGTGAGCTTGTGTATATATGTTTGCGTTTGTGTGTGCGCGCGCGGATGTGTATGTGTGTGCGCGCGCGTGAATGTGCATGTGTGTGTGCGTGCGCGGAGTGTGTGTGTGTGTGTGTGTGTAGATTGTGCAGATTTTGTGGCTTAAGTCAGAGGTGCAAAGGGTGTAGTGCCCGTGGACGGAATAACCCCGCTACTAACTGCAATTATATACCCCTTTCTCTCACCTCACTCCATCAGCTTTTCATATTTTCATTTTCATTCTTACACCCATAGGAATTAAACAACAATTCTTTGCTTTCACAAAACAGTTCTTTCTGAAAGCTTTTTTTTTTACTAATATTGTTGTGGATAATTGTCAATTTTCGCTGTTGTTGAATTTACTAAAATTCAAAATATCTAGAAAGAAGTTATCCAGTGGAACAGAAGCATAGTAGTGCGAAAAGGAACCGTGAAAGGATTACTCTAGATATTAGACATGATGTTTTAAAAAAGCTTGATGCTGGAGAAAAATGTTCAGCCATATTGCTAAAACATTAATGTTTGCCACATCTACACGACAATAAAGAATATTAAGCAAGTGCTCAAGAAGATATTCTGCTAACTGCTCGGACCTTATTTTTCATAACTCTGTTATACTTAAAAAGTGGAACAGCTCTCGAGTGAATGGATTACAAATTAGATTCGACGTGATCGATCGATAATAAAACGGTAAAAAAAATTATTTTTAACCCTAAAAGTTTGACTGGGGCGGTACGTCTGTCAAACGGTAACGCAGGTGTCCCAAGGCGAGCTCAGCGTAGACGGAAACCACACGTCGAGCAAAAGGGCAAAGGCTCGCTCGATCTCGATTTTCAGTACGAATACGGACCGCGAAAGCGTGGCCCATCGATCCTTTCCGAACAGCGGCGAGCTATGCGTCCGCCGAGAGGTGTTAGAAAGGGAAGGTGAAGTTCTAATGAAAAAGCTTTTTTGCTTAATAAAGACTGGTTTGAAAGACACTTATCCAAGACACTTACCCAAGGTGCACCTTTTAAAAAGATGCATGAATTTGTACAACATAAAAATGGCTGGTGAAGCTGCCACTGTAGAGACAGAGGCTGTAACTAAATATCCAGAGCAGTTGAAGAAAGTGTTTGCTGAAGGGAGCTACACAGCAGAGTAAGTGTAGAATGTTGATGAAGCTGTACTTTTCTAGAAGCATGCCTGTTGGAACTTTTAGTTCTCGAGAAGAAAAATCAATATCAGGATTTAAAGCTTCCATAGATCGTCTGACGCTTCTTGTGGAAGGAAAAGCCGCTGGTGTTATAAAATTAAAGCTTTTATCTTTGTTATCACCCCGAAAATCATCCAAGGGCTTTCAAGGGTTATGCAAGTTTAATTTGCCTCTGATTTGGCGTTAAGATAAGAAACCACGGATGATTAAATGTCTCTCCGAAGAATGGTTTATAAGCATTTTTTGTTGTGCAGTTGAAACAGTACCAAACATAGTATTTCCAACAAAGTATTGCTCCTTTTATACAAAATACCAAACCGCCCAGTAACTTAAATGAAATTTCTGATAGTGTGAGCGTAGAATATATCCCCAAGAATACAATTTCTTTGCTCCAGACGTTGGATAAAGGTGAGACAATTGACAGGCATATTATCTGAGAACTTCTAAATAATTAATGAAAGCAATTGATAGAGAGCACAAACCTACTATTAGAGACTTCTGGAAGAAGTTCAACATTATGGATGCTATGGATAATATAGCTGAGTCATGGTATGAAGTAAAACCTTCATTTTTTTTCAATGATGCTTGGGAAAATATATGGCTACACTATATCAGAGGCTACACTATATCAAGTTTTCCAAAAAGTAGAAAATCTACACAAATTCGGGAAGGTATTTTAAAAATTGCAGATGATGTAGGATTTGAAGAAGTCATAGAAGATGATGTGGTTGAATTGCTAGTGTCCGATAAGGAAAGTTCATTCAACGAAGAGCTGTCAGAACAATAGCAAGTTGGGAAAACACATGAGAATACGGAAATTCCTCCAATTCCTACTTAAATTGACTGCAAAAAATATTGCTAGAGAATTGATATTAACAAAAGGGGTACAATTCTTTACTGATAGCAACCCTTAAGCATGAACATAACATAAAAATTACAAGAGGTGTTTACAATGAGCTCAGTTCCTGCACTGAGCTATTGTTGTTGGCACCCTGTCGCTTACGACGTTGAGGGTTCCAGTTGATTCGATCAACGGAACAGCCTGCTCGTGAAATTAACGTGCAAGTGGCTGAGCATTCCACAAACACGTGTACCCTTAACGTAATTCTCGGGGATATTCAGCGTGACACAGTGTGACGAGGCTGACCCTTTGAAATACAGGTACAACAGAAAGAGGAAGAAAGAGTGAGAGAAAGCTGTGGTGAAAGAGTACAGCAGGGATCACCACCAACCCCTGCCGGAGCCTCGTGGAGCTTTAGGTGTTTTCGCTCAATAGACACTCACAACGCCCGGTCTGGGAATCGAAACCGCGATCCTATGACCGCGAGTTCGCTGCCCTAACCACTGGGCCATTGCGCCTCCACGCACTGAGCTGTACAAAGAGATGAAACACCATAGACATCTAACAAGTTTGGATATGTTTCTCACAGTCCAAGCAGATATTGGTAATGATGACGACGGCGGCGGCGGCGGCGATGATGATGATGACTTATTAGATAGAAGATAGTGTCCCTCATCCTTCCAGTAACCCTCATTCCACCACTATTCACTCACATAGTAGTCAACTTATTTTTAGATAAAGATCGTACCCAATTACGATATTACGATTCTTATTATTTTTTCCATTTATTTCTCATCAAATGTGTTTATGTATATATATATATATATATATATATATATATATATATATATATATATATTCTACTGTGTATGCTGAGAACGTATTTTCATACATAAAAGAGGTCGTGTTGTTTGTTCTTGTCTTTTTTTTAAAATTTTTTTTCTCTCTCGGAAAATAAAAACTCGGAACGCATGAAAATCAACAGGAAAGTTAATTTCGCAATGCGGGACATCACATTACGGCAAGATTTCAGAAAACGAATTACGTCTGTAACGCGAGAGTTTCGCGCGCGCGAGCGTTTGTGTGTGTGTGTGTGTGTGTGTGTGTGTGTGTAAATATGCATGTGAGCGTGTGTGTTGTGTGTGCGCGCACACCCACACCCACACATCGTTATATACATACACACAAATGCGCGCTTGCACATGTTCAGAGATACATGCATACATACATACATACATACACACATACATACATGCATACACACACATACATACATACATACATACATACATACATACATACATACACACACACATACATACATGCATACACATACATACATACATACATACATACATACATACATACACACACACATACATACATGCATACACATACATACATACATACATACATACATACATACATACACACACACATACATACATGCATACACATACATACATACATACATACATACACACATACATACATGCATACACATACATACATACATACATACATACACACATACATACATGCATACACATACATACATACATACATACATACATACATACATACTTACATACATACATACACACACACATACATACATGCATACACATACATACATACATACATACACACACACATACATACATACATGCATACACATACATACATACATACATACTTACATACATACATACATGCATACACATACATACATACATACATACTTACATACATACATACTCACACATTGACACATGCACATATAGGTTATACGGAGTGTCTCTTTAACATAGAATCAAGGCATATACAGACATGAATGAAAATCCATAGCATAATTATTATAGCACAATAACATAGTATTTATATGTTTAGTGTCACGCAAAGCGACCTGACTAAATTTCAATTTTGAATAGTTATGAATGTTCAGAATTTTTATTTTTCTTTAAAGTGATTCGAATTGCCATAAAAATTAAGCGAATAAATAATAACAAATAAATGTGAACTGCATGAAAATCTATTAGAGATACTTCTGAAATAATTTGAGGCCGAGGGATATTATCAGAGAAATAGTTGGAGATTCAATAGACATCTGGCGAGAAGAATCAGTTGTTACAGTATTTATGAAAGGAAATATTAACTCTTAAGTATGTAGTTGCTTTGAAAATGAATAAAAAAAATTTGCATTACTGCTTTAGAAACATCGTAGTATAAGTATATAGAAGTGTTGATAGAATTGAATCCGCAGCAGAAGATATATCGTCTGGTTATACTGTTGGAGTATTTAACAACATTTAGTTTATCACGAATGCCGTTACATTAGCTTATTGTTAAGCTATTACGCAATCTCGACTCGAAAAGAAAGCTGCTTAAGGGAGCATGAGTTTTGATAAAGTTATTTCGTGATCTCTATACCTTCATGGACGAATACTGACTGGCGGAAAAAAAAAAATGTCTCAGAGAAGGTATTCCTCTTAAGATTAAATTTAGCATAGAGTGATATCAATCTTCTCTTTTAACCCATTAGCATTCAGATTACTCAGTCAGATGTTGTGCTTATTTATTTACATTGTTTCGAATCAATCATGCATCATCTCATAGCTTCAAGATTTTAATATGATTATTTATTTTTAAATAACATTCTAGAGTAAGTGTCAGAGGGTGAATCTGGTCAGTTTGAACATAAATAGGTAGAATAATTAGGTCGGATATGGTTTGTTTAAATCCTGAATGGTTAAACAAAGGTCAATTTCTTGTTATTCTACTGTTTCAATAAACAAACAAATTCCTACAAAAGTCTTTTGTTATATTGGTGTGTTCCTGTCTTCTTAGGTTTATTTTTTTATTCATGCAATTCTTGGTGTACTCAGTAGTTTGAAACTGCTCTTAGAAAATAAGGACAAGCCAGAAATTTTTTCCACAATAAATTTTCAGTAGAAATCATCAATTGTCCATCAATTCTCTACAAATGGTGAACATTTTCGATCTGTGAACTTTAGACACAAAGTTTGACCCGGAAGAGTATTTTGTTTTTTCGATATTGTTCAATGCGTCTGCGTATCTGTATAACTGTGTGCGTGTGTTCGTGTGTGTGTGTGTGTGTGTGTGTGTGTGTGCATGTGTGTGTGTGTGTGCATGTGCGTGTGTGTGTGTGTGTGCATGTGCGTGTGTGTGTATATATATATATATATATATGCGTGTGTGTGTATATATATATGTGTGTGTGTGTGTGTAGTGTATTGCTTCTCTCTCTCTTACACATACACACACACACACATGTATATATATTTCAGCAGATGGATGAATGAAAAGAGGAAGAGATAGATGGATGGAGAGAAAGAGAGAGAGAGAGAGAGAGAGAGAGAGAGAGTGGGAGGGTGGGTGGGGAGAGGGAAGGAGACCTATATTTATGTTCATATTTGCATATAAATATACTTTCATTTAATTTCATTATCGTTTTCATTAGCTTCAGTTATGACATATTTGACATTACATAATTATTGACGACACGAGTTCACTTTCACTGATTGAACATACTTATACATTCCCAGGTGTGCACAAATACACGCACACTTACAAACACAGGCACACCACCTACATGTCGATGGCAGCCTCTCGTTGTGCAAGAAAGACGGCTCTGCAGCTTCTTCATTTCATTTGATTAGCCATGAAGGCTGTACATAGAGCAGCAGAAGCTAGGGCTTGACAAAGACATTAATGAAAATATGGTGGGATAACACAGATGAAAAATGAGAGGGCCGCCAGCTCCCACCGACTGGCAACCCCTCGAAAACAGTGTTTCAATACAAATCATTTACAAATCATTTATAAAATCAGTTATGCAATACAAATCAAATTCATTAATACAATTAGTCATAACTAATCCGCCCTGCCACAACCCTTAAGCAAACGACTTGCTGCCCGCAGACAAGTCCGCATGGACAAGTCGGAGTCCGTGGCGAGGCAGATAAAATCCTCCATATCAAAGGTGGATATAATCCTTGACAAGATCCTATTAGTCACGACCTCCGCAGCCACCTGCAGAGGCTATGTTGAACAGGTCGTGCAAGCCGAGAAAGATCTTTCTTGGCCGCACTCCCTGTCCCAAAATTTTTCTATCGTCCCTCTCTCGAGGTACAGGAGGACAAACTCCTCCTCCTCCTCGAGAGAGAGAGGAGGGGCCTTTCGAGGAGGCTCTGCAACTTCTTGCTGAACAACCTGCACGAAATGATTTGATAATAGCGATCAAATGTTTGTCCTGTACATTAGCTCACTCCTTTCATCAAATCAACATTTTCTGAACAGGCGTTGAAGAGATTGCAGAGCGGCGTGAGATTGAAATGTTTTGCTCACGAACGTAACGCAACACCCGATCCAGGATTTGATATCACGAGCGCAACACTCTTACCACTACGCCATATGCCTTCACTAAACCTACAAACACATATATCTATCTAAATATATAAACATACATACATGTAAATATTGTTTAAAGTGGTCTATAGATTTTATATATTTAGCAAAGAAGGTAATCAGAATTTGGATAAAAAACTATTTACTCAGTGCTTTCGTCCCTTTCAGGGATTCATCATGAATGATTTATTTATAGAAAATTCATACCTTTTATCATTCACAGACGGTAGTGTGTGAATGATATTCTTAAGGTCAACATTTACTCATTGGCGACCACTTCTAGGCTTTGTCACTAACTCAGTTTTTAACCAAATTAGACGATATTTACATTTTTAGATTAATCACATCCTAAGCTATATTTTCTGTTACAAAATTTGAAAACTGCTTCGGTAGAAAAAAGTTTGAGTCAAACACGTGAGGTCAAAAACGGGCGAGTAACGCCTGAAATCGACTTTGAGTCCAAATGTCTTTTTTTTTTTAAAGAAATCTATCTTTTATTTTAGCTTACATGATAGATCTCGGCGAGAGGAATCTATACATGTTACTTATATGCAAAAATATTCAGTAGAAAAAAAAGTACTGAAGTAAAAATCGGGGAGGGGGTGGCGATTAACGCCTGAAATCGATTTTGACTATTTTTATTTCAAAAGAAAACAATATTTAAATTCAAGTTTTCTGATAGATCTCCACTAGAGGATGCCAGTTATATATACAAAAAAAAAAAAAAAATTAATAAAAAACTACTGGGGCCAAATGTGCCGAAAAAAGTGGTAACGCCTAAAATCAAATACAAATCCTAAAAAGTTTTTCTTTTTTACCTTATATGATAGAACTCATCAAGACGAGTGTCGTGGTGCTAATCTTTTCAAAAGATACCGGCAGTGAATAATATTCTTAAGGTTAATATTTACTTACCCTCGGCCACCTCTAGGTTTTGTCACTAAATCAGTTTTTAATCAAATTAGATGATGTTTACATTATTAGAATGGCCACATCATAAGCTACATTTCGAGCTAAAAAGTTTGAAAATTGGTTCAGTAGAAAAAAAGTTTGAGTCAAATACATGAGGGCAAAAATGGGAGAATAACGACTGATATCGATTCTGAGTCCAAATATCTTTTGCTTTTAGAAATCTATATTTTACTTTAGATTATATGATAGATCTCGATGACAGGAATTTATCCATGTTAGTTATATGCAAAAATATTCAATAGAAAAAAGAACTGAGGTAAAAAAAAACCGGCGAAAAAAAAAAAAGAAAAAAAGATTAATGCCTGAAATCGACTTTGACTCCAAATGTTCTTCTTTCAAAAGAAAGCTATATTTAAATTTAACTTTTCTGATAGATCCCATGGAATCCCATGATGCTAATTATATGTATAAATGTCTTTTTAATAAACAACTACTGGGACCAAAATGTGCCGAAAAAAGTGGTAACGCCTAAAAACAAATTCAAAACGTAAACATTTTGTTTTTGTGTAAAAATTTTGTTTTTGTTTAGCTCATATGATAGAACTCAACAAGACAAGTGTCGTGATACTAATTTTTTTAAAAAATACTCAAAATGAAAAAAAGTTATTATCTATCTATATATATAAAAATGAGAATGTGTGTCTGTCTGTCTGTCTGTCTGCCTGTCTGTCTGTCTGTGTGAATCCCTAAAACTCGAGAACTACGCAACCAATTTCATTCAAATTTTACAGATGCCTTACTTAGGGTTCCAGTTGTGTTCTAGTCAAAGAATATTTAACTTCTTGCAGAGTTCGAGCCCACGGCAACATAATATCTCCTCCACTATTTAAGTATTACGTGTCAAAAGTGAAACAAAAACACTCATGTCAAATACTTTCACTTTAAAAATGAAACTATTCTACTAACTGAAACAATCACATTTCGATACTGTAATGACAGATACCTTCAGAGAGAGAAAGAGAGAAAGAGAGAGAGAGAGAGAGAGAGAGAGAGAGAGAGAGATGTATATGTATACATATAGATGTATATGTACACGTTATTCCACTAACTGAAACAATCACATTTCGATACTGTAATGACAGATACTTTCAGAGAGAGAGAAAGAGAGAAAGAGAGAGAAAGAGATGTATATGTATACATATACATGTATATGTACACGTATATGCATAGATATATATAGATATAGATCTATATGCATACATGTATATGTATACATATGTGTAGATGTATATATATATAGATGTACATGTAATATGTACACATATATACATATATATACATGCATACAGATATCTATACATATATACACCCATCACACACAAACACATGCACACAAACACACACATTAGTCATTTGTTTTCTTATTCAAAACTACGTCAAAAGTACTGAACGGATCTTTATGAAATTTGGAAATTATATTCTATGTATAACGGCCATAACTCCCATGAAAATTCATATATTTTTGATGTTGATGAAATTTTAACCCGAACATAACAGATGAGCATTATTTGTAATTCAACGGTACAACAGTGTAAGACTACCCTTTCAGATATACTTACATTGTGATTTCTGCAATGTGGTGCATAAATTGTCAAGTAAATGAGACGCATCTTTGCCTCCACTGATTCACTTGCAAAGTGTTGAGTAAAATTATTTCGTTGCAGACCTCCTTTGGGTCTTTTTATTATCACTGCGACACACATAGTCCCCAGTTGGTAACATTGATTTCAAGGCCCTCTTAGATGAGAGACTGGCATTCCACTTAATGTCTATGTTCCATGCTGGTATGGATTGGAGAGTTATTAATGTAGAAATATGGTATCGTAGCTACTAACAGTTGAGGGTTGCGTAGTCTAGACGGCGTTTTTAGATTTCATTATTCTCTTTAACCCGGGCAAAGCCGGGTATTTCTGCTAGTATAAGCTAAATGTGCCAAAAGTACGTAAAACAATTCTCAAGTAATATTTCTTATTCCGGTACTAATTCGACGTACTAATTCAGAGTCGTTAACACAAAGGGTGAAAGCTTCGCGGCATTTCGTCTGTTTTTACATTCTGAGTTCAAATTCCACCAAAGTCGTCTTTGTTTTTTATCTTTTCGGTATTCCATAAAATGAGTATCAACTGAACATTGAAGTCGATATAATCAACTTCCCACCGCTCCGGAATTGATGGCCTTCTGCTAAAATTGGAAACCAATATTGCAAAATATTTGATTCAATTCAGTATTTGGGTATCTTGCAAAGATCTACCTCATATTCATAGAATACACCATATTGCAATAAAAATCATTCACACACGGCAGTGTGTGAATAATCTTGAGCTATAGAATTTGAAATTTGGTTCAGTAAGAAAAAAGTTAAGATTTCAAATATGTGAAGTCAAAAAGGGAAGAATAACGCTTGAAAAATCGACTTCAGGGATATACATGCGACGCTACATATATACTTTCGTAAACACACACACACACACACACACACACACAATCATGCACGCACATACACATAAGTAACTGTTAAAACGCCCATGAAGGGAAACAAAGGTGTGACGAATACATAGCTTTAAGGAGAGGTGGGAGTAAGTTGATAACAATTGATGACAAGTGAACTCTTTTCTGCTGTCCATCTTAAATAAACGCTCTCTCTCTCTCTCACACACACATGCATACATACACATACATACATACATACATGCATACATACACACATATTTATTGCAGAAAAATGTTACTGAGGTTTAAAGTTTAATGATTTTCACGTAATCAGAAAATAGGATTTAGGAGCTGGCATTTTCTGCATGATGGTCGTCTTATCACAAAATGAAAGCAAAATCATTATGCGAGGAGGAATTTTTATTAAGCAAACGAAAGCAAAACATTACGACGACCAAAGTTGTAAGAACTGAAGTTTTAACAAGATTTTTTGCTTGCTTTTAAACTTTAATTCAATATTAAGTGTAACAGAATTTAGATTATTATTTCTTTGGGAAAATTGACAAAGTAGCAGGAGTCAGAGTAGCAGGAGTCAGATTTTATTTTTTATTTTTGGGCAAGTTGACAAGAACAACAGCTGAATTGCAGGCTTCACTTCTATTTTGCATAAATTTCGACCAACAAACTAACTTTGTCCTAACAAGGGTAGATGGCTCCTCCTGCCTTGCGGTGGATGCATTAGCAATTTTTGCATTTTTAAAATCATCTTTATATTAGCCATGGCTTTACTATTCATATGATCAAATTCTCTTCTTACCAGATAGTTGATATATTCTCACACCTCTTCTTGCTAGCTCTTCTTACTAGATATAGATATAGCCAATTTATTTCTTGATTTTATAATAAAATTAGTATTACATTAATATTCACTATTATATAGAAAATTATTTTTCATAATGAATTTTCGCACTTTCCTTTTTAGCGTTCGTATTACGCACTTTGTTTCAATATAAAAATTTTATATACAATGAAGATATAAGATCTAATATTTTTTTACAGTTATAATTACGTTTCTCATTGACCTAAAGTATTATTCATTTTAAAGGAAATAAATATACAAGCAGGTTTCATTTAGTTGAAATATTTTTCAACAAAAGAATATTTATTTGTTTTATTGTATTGCCTGAAAAAAAGTGGTTTACAATGAAAAATGCAGGCGCATGCATGTTAATATTCTTAAGTTATTACACCTGGAAAAGTACAGAACAAGATTTTCTGCGGTAGAATTTGCCTAATTCGTCACTTCTAAAGGAAACGAAAAGCGTAGGAGCATAAATAGAGAAAACAGTTACAAAACGTCCACAAGAAAAAGGGATCCGGAGTTTCATCATGCGGATATTTATGCTTTGTGGTTGTTCTAGATCTTTTAGTAAATCACTTCTAATTGCAAACCCAACACCACCTTCCCTTTTCTCTCCCTTTGGCTTCCCAATCCAGAATAACACGAAACCTGCCGCTCTTTCGACAAGATGATCTTCATCTGAACATCTTATTTCAGAAAGAGCTGCAACATCAACATTAAGATGCCTTAGCTCCTTAGCTACTAGAACTGTTCTTTCAGGCCTATCGGTTCGATCTAAAAGAGTTCTCATATTCAAACAGGCCAGGTAAAGAGAAACCTTATTCCTTGCATACTTGTTTATATCAATTCTTTGTCCATTCCTGCTCAACTGAACCACTGTTAGCCGCAGTAAACTAACCAGCAGAGACAAGACAGACAATTTTTAGTACACCTTTTCTAGCACCTTCCCAGTATATCCAGGTGAGCAGTGTTCTCCTTAAAAGGGCTGCTCAGGCGCAGGATTCTCCATCGAAAACAGTTCCTGTCCATGAAAACATGTTAGCGATGTTAAGATAAGAACCCTACCGCCTTATGTTCAGATTTGTTGCTGTATGCTTCTAATCTGTCAAGTCTGCATACGTCGCCATGCCTCAATCGCCATAGGACTTTTGAAAAGTGATGATTGTACGATGATGGTGTTTTGTCGGGAACATCTGCATTTCATTAGATTTCAGTGACAAACGCTTGTACAACACTTTTGCCACTCTCTGGGTTAAAATAGTAGATTCCAGTGACAAACAAAACAAAATGACTAGTACTAAGTTGACTGCAGGTTTTATACCGGAGTACCTTCTCCTAAGCTTTTCCTCAAAAGAATACTGTAAGCCAGCAGTGGTAAGTCAATTTGAATTCAGAGCTTTATAAGGCGATGTCCCATCATGGCCGCAATTAAAATGACTGAAACACCTAAAAGATAAAAGATATATATCTTTCTTTCTCTGTCTTTCTCCTTCACTACTTACCTACCTACCTACCTACCTACCTACCTACACACCTCACTACCTTTCCATCCATCTCTTCTTCCCTTCATCCATCCATCTATGTTTAAATATATATACATGTGAGTGTGTAAGTGAGAGAGAGAGAGAGGGTGAAAGAGAAAGAGAGAGAGAGAAAGAGAGCGAGTGAAAGAGAGCGAGTGAAAGAGAGAGAATAAGAGAGAGAGAGAGAAAGAAAGATGGATTACACACAGAGACACACACACAGATACATACGCACACACACACACATATACACACACACATATACACACACACACATATACACACACACATATACACACACACACTCACACAGAAATGGCATTCTTATGCAGACGACATTTTAATTCCGTTCGCCATTGTCATATGTGTTATTTTAGCCAGTCAAATTCTTGACTATAAGTCACCAATAATAATCTGCGAGCCTTTTCCCGTTATTTAAACTGCTGCCTGTTTAACTTTCTCCTGGCCTTCACTGGTAGTCGTGTATCAGCTTTCCTATCTGCTCTCTCCCTTTCTAGCAATTAGATATTACCTCGACATTGCCCAATAGAATGACATACCGGTAAAGACTTAATTTACAAACACAAATACATTGCATTATTAATTTCCATAACAGCACCTTACTCAATATAACTTCCGTAAAGTACAAAAATATTTGTGTATATTCTCACAAACAACCCCACGCCACACACATATACGTCGTCTGGGCTGTTTGAATTAAAATCTATCGCATTTATTAAGCTTGAAATCTATTTCATATTGAGCTTACAAACTATGTACTGAGTAATTATGATTGTATTATTTTACCAAGAACATCAGAAGAGGTGTTTTTTTTCTATTGGTATTCATGAAATGAATTATATATAATTCTTAACTCTACGAATAATACTACTAATTTCTTACAAATATATACATACAAACACGTACCCACATATACAGAAATACATACTCACAAACCTCTATACTCACGCACATATACATGTTCCAGTTGATACACACACGCACATAGACGCTATATTTATCTATACAGTCAAATACGTATTGATTTTAAAAAAAAACTACATTAAAACATACAAAAGAAGTCTTTGAAAATATATAATATAAATTATATATTTTAGGATAGACAAGTGAAAAAGCAAAAATGAAGACGTGGTAATCATGTTTGAAACAATTATGAAGAAAATAAAGGAAAAAATAGCAGGGATGAATGCAGAGAAGGGAAGACGAAAAAGATAAAATAATGTGAGAATGAAACATAACAAGAGAGACAGAAAGACAGATTATTTGCAAATATTGAAAGGACTGAGAAAATAGATTAAGAAAAAGTAACAAGAAAATTACGGCAAAGAAAAGATACAAAAAGAGAGAGAGAATATTTATAAGTACCCATGGAACTAAGAAGAGGGGTGTGTGGATAGAAATAGGGTGGGTCGATGTCCATTAATTTTACTCGTCTATATATATATATATATACATATACATACATACATACATACATACATATATATATATATATATATATATATATATATATATAGATATAGATTAATAAATAAACATAGATAGATAGATAGATAGATAGATAAGCTTAGGAGGAAAAAGTTATAAGAATAAGGAGCTTGAGAAAAGCGGGGAGGTTTTTAGTAATACAAGCGAAGGTTATGAGGTAGGCGTGGTGGAATGCTGTAACGTATGCAATGTTTTCGAAGTCCTTCCATTTTTTCCTCCCTTCAGATTTCAGAATATGTAGGTGGTAAGTGTGGAGAACAAGGATGTGATGTTGTTAAAAAAATATATTACATAAGTTAAATATGGTGGACACGAAAGCGAAAGACATGAAAGAAATGGAACATGTAAGAGAAATCAATGAAAAAAAAAATGAAGACTGAAAAAGGTGCTGACATCCGTGCAATGTGATGTGAAGCGTGAATAAGCATCGTTATGGATGTTATGCATATTACGACATGTAATATATAGAAAAAAAAATAGTATCTATTCAATATTACATGCTCATGTGTTTACATACAAACGTACGCACGCATAGACTCACATGTATATACGTATGCATACGTACGTACATATATAAACACATACACACACATAATGTATATATATATATATAAATTCACATAGATGATGCTAATTATTATTGAAATATATACAACTGTATTAATATACGTGTACTTGTCTAACACTCAAGATTTTCCATCGAATATCTATCTATCTATCTATCTATCTATCTATCTATCTATCTATCTATCTATCTATCTATCTATCTATCTATCTATCTGTCTGTCTGTCTGCCTGTCTGTCTGTCTGTCTGTATGTATGTATGTCTGTCTATATAACTATCTATCTGTCTGTCTGTCCTCCTTCTTTCTCCCTCTCTCTCTATCATCATCTATGCACATGCACATATAAATACACATATTCATCATGATCATTATGATGATGATGATCATCATCATCTTCACGATCGTCATCATCATCATCATCATCATCATCATCATCATCATCACCATCTTATTCTTATTCTTCTACCCTTTTAGTCCGGGGTATCAGAGAAAGTCTCTGATGAGAACTAAGATTAAAACGAACAGAGTTCGAAATCACGTGATAAGGATATATCTGCTTATTTCATATTGTGAGTTTATCTCGCTCCCTCGCTTTTCGTCAGTTCATGAGGTTAGTGCTTTGTGTGGCTAATCGAATCGGTTTTTGACTCTTATTTCAAGCAATTGTCGGTATTAATTTGTACCTTTGTTTATATATATATATATATATATATATATATGAAACATTCAAACACTGAGATTTGAAGTTAGATGTCACTACTGTTCATATTATCTTTGGACAAATTCTAAATTTGATAGTATCACCAGTAGTGGCATGGGTGGAACGCAGTTATAATAGCTTTAAAAAGCTATGAATTATAAATTTTCACGAAGCGTAATGATGCTTAATAAGCATCTACCTGCTAGAAATAAGAGCTAAGTCTTAAATTAATCCACCGTAGCGCACCAATAACAGAGAAGAACAGTATGCGAGGGAAACAGAAAGAATTAAAACATTTAACAGCACAAATAAAAATATTATGCAATTAGGGATATCCACAAACCAGGTTTCGGCTTTTGGGTATTTAACTCTGAGCCTCCCTGGTTTGTGGATATCCCTAATTGCATAATATTTTTATTTGTGCTGTTAAATGTTTTAATTCTTTCTGTTTCCCTCGCATACTGTTTTTCTCTGTTATTGGTGCGCTACGGTGGATTAATTTAAGACTTAGCTCTTATTTCTAGCAGGTAGATGCTTATTAAGCATCATTACGCTTCGTGAAAATTTATATATATATATATATATATATATATATATATATATATATATATATATATATATATATATATATATATATATATATATATATATATATATATATATATGTATGTATATGCATACACATACATATATGTTTGTGTGTGAATACATATACGTGAAAACACATGAATGCATACATGCAAGCTTACATACACAGACACACACAGAAACATACATACATACATACATACATATATTAATACATACATACATACATACATACATACATACGTACATACATACATATATACATACATACAAGCATACATAGATCCATGCAATAACTTCTACCTGTGATTTTTTTAAAGCTTACATGCGCAGCTAACAGCTTCCCTATCATTTTTGATAGCGAAGCACTCTTGAGAACTAAACCAACAAATAAGGCTCTTAATCAGGAGAATACAGCTGTAAGCCATGGAAAGGTGCATCGAAAAACACTCAAGAAGTTTACTGTGTAATATGTGCATAAACACGTTTACAGATCTATATATATAATGTTATCCATATCTGTCTGTCTGCCTGTCTGTCTGTCTGTCTGTATGTCTGTCTATATAACTATCTATCTGTCTGTCTGTCCTCCTTCTTTCTCCCTCTCTCTCTATCATCATCTATGCACATGCATACATACGCATATATGCAAGCACACACACATATATATATATCTAAATACAAAAATGGGACAAGAACGCAAAACATCCACACAGTTAGGTGATACAAAAAAGTGACAACAAAATATCCAGACAGACGATACAAGGAAAGAAAGTAGGGGTCATTCGGAGTTTTCTATCCTCAGCGAGTTCCAGATTATCTTTGTAATATATATATATATATATATATATATATATATATATATATATGAAAAATATTTCAATACCAAAGTATTAATTTCCAGCAAAACATAGCCCTATAAGGGTATATATATATATATAAATTCAGAAGAGTGGTACAACAAGGCACCGATATTTACTGGAAAATAGCAATCGATATAAATACGACGCTATTGTATAGCTTCAATGCGTATATACTGGCAAAAATGCGTGTGTGGAATAAACATGAAAAATTTGAAATATTGTCTAGGTAAATGCAGCTGATGAAGACTGATCAGATTTACGTTGTGAAACGTATTTGAAGAGTCTGAAACCGGTCCTGCATTATCCTTAATCTGGGTTGTCCATTTTCGAATGTTCTTCCTACAGGTAAGAACAAGTTTTTCATGTTTGTTGCACACACGCATTTTTGTCAGTAGATACGCAGTGAAGTTATACAATAGCGTCGTATTTATATCGATTGCTATTTTCCAGTAAATATCGGTGCCTTGTTGTGCCACTCTTCTGAATATATATATATATATATATATATATATATATATATATATATATATATATATATATATATATATATATATATGTGTGTGTGTGTGTGTGTGTGTGTGTGTGTGTGTGTGTGTATATATTTTTTATTTATAAACATAATTAAGGGATCAGCAACAGTTGCTTCACCACATACCGAAGTTCAACTGTTGCTGATCCCTTAATTATGTTTATAAATGTATAAGAACTTTTAAATAAGTTCTTCACCAATAATGGTGTTTACATACCGAAGGGCTTGGTAAAAATTATTAATTATTAATTTTTTAATAAATTAATAATCCTTTACCCTTTTATTTGTAATATTTTTTATTTATATTAAGGGCATTACTATACATAAATGCCTCACGCTAGGAGGGACTCTTAAAGTCAAAACTACCATAATAAACACATTTTTACCGAACGCGAAGGAATGCAACTCTCGAAGCGAGCCTTCTAAAATCAGACTCAGCAGCATATCATATGATTTCATGATTAGTGCACAAAATGCATTTTTTAATCGTCAGTGCGAGCATAGTCAAGACATATAAAAATAAACAAAAATAAACATACCAGATGAACACCACATGTATCCAGCATAGTACATAGAAATTGTTCACACTTATATATCTATGTAAGAGGCAGACTTTTCGAATTGCATCTCGGTACACGTGTTTATTCAGAATAAAATTCAGCACTGAATATATTCCGGTTAAATTTACAATTTAAATATAGGATATAATCTTTATAAGAATTTATAAAGTAGTTAGCGTGAAAGACCTCATAAAGGAAACATTTATTAATTATTCCCTATAAATATATTTATTTATATTAAGAGCATTACTATACATAAATGCCTCACTCTAGGAGACATTATAGGGAATAATTAAAAAATTTTTCCCTTATGAGGTTTTTCACGCTAACTACTTGATAAATTTTTATAAAGATTTTTATCCTATATTTAAATTGTATATATATATATATATATATATATATATATATATATATATATATATATATATATTGTCTCGAAATTATGTAAATGTATAGACAATAATACATCAGTTGAATAAAGTTAAGACAGTTTGGTTTTCACGTTTTTTATTATGGTATTTTAACAAACTTAACACTTTCATACATAATGTACTCATCAGATTTCAAATGTGTTTAACTGACTGTTGAGTTCTTGACAACTTTAGTATCTCTAAGAACGCTCCAACCAGTATCCAAGTGTAATGATAACAGATGTGAGACGTGTCAATAAATGCATACGAGTAGATCCATTGGAACAAAAACTGGACAGATTTTTGCAGATGCAAATATGTACTGCAAAAGTAAAAATTTGATCTACTGCATTAAATGCCCGAATTGCGAGTAATTATATATAGGCGTGACAAGGATTGCATTATAGGAACGCTTACGAGCTCACAGACAACAAATCCGGAACACCATTAGAGACATGTGGTCAGAAAATATTTCTAATGTTTCCTTTCCACAAACTACAAGACACAAATGAGGTTGGAAGAAAGATAAAAAGGAAAACGGTTTATTAAAATATCCAAACCTGTCCTGAACGGAAATAAAAGCAATAATATGATGTGGATTAATAAATATAAACAAGTTACAGAAGATCGGTACGCCTGGCAAACTGATTTTTAAGAGCATGCGGATTGATCAGAAAGGTATTCGAAAAATTCACTTGGTTGGAGCATTCTAAGAGATACTAAAGTTGTCAAGAACTAAACTGTCAGTTAAACACAATTGAAATCTGATGAGTACACCGTGTATGAAATCGTTAATTTTGTTAAAATACACCAATAAAAAAAGTAAAAACCAGACTTTTTCTAACTTTATTCAACTTATATGTGTGTGTGTGTGTACAGTCATAACAAAAATAAATAGACACCGCATAAAACATCGTTTTATGTTTATTCTAACTTGTAAAGGTTTATATTTTTTACTAATTGACATTTTTATGTTTCAGGTTCTATACGTGACTGTTTAATTAAGACATGTACAAAAGAAGCCTTAGAACTGACTAAATTTCAAAGAGGCCGTATTGTGGGTCAATCTAAAGGTGGACATAGTATAAAATCGCAGAAAACCTTGGGATCCCACTTTCTACAGTTAATAGAATGATTCCTCAGAGAAGGGAAGGAGTCCACATCACCTCACCCAGATCAACCAGGGTCCTCTGACAGGACCTTTCTCTTTGTTAAGAGAAGTGTGGAGGATAATCCTCGTTGCAAGGCCTCTGACAGCAGAATAAGTTGATGTCAGTCCCAGAACAGCTGTCAGGTATCTCCACAAACTTGGTTACTATAACAGAGTAGTAAGAAGAAAGCCACTTCTTCAATCAGCCAATATCAAGTCGAAAAAAGATTGGGCCAGTGAGATGGTGGAGAGGCCACTAGCATTTTGGGACACTGTCACATTCTCTGATGAGTCCAGATTTGCTTTATTTCCTGGCAGTGATCGAGTATGGGTCTGGAGATCAAGAATTTGACATGAAAAGATTGCTGCCAGCAATGAAATAAGACAGCTATTCTGTGATGGTCTGGGGAGCAATTTGGAGCAATGGTCAATCAGAGCTGGTGGAGTGTGAGGGAAACATAAACTTAGATAAATATGTGTCCATATTGAAGAAAGGACTCCTTCCAATCTTCTACAGTGATGAAATGATTAAAGAAGACTTTATTTATAAAAGACAGGGCTTTTTGTCACACGGTTAAAATCACCCACGATTTGTTGGATGAGAATGGCATTAAAAAGATTCCATGACCAAGCCACTCACCAGATATGAACCCTACTGAACATAAAGGGGACATAAAGGACAAGACACTTCATAAAAAGAGCAAGAAAACATTTCCAAAGCCAGATCTTTTGAGATTACTGCATGAAACTTGGCATGAAATTCCGCAAGAGAATATTCGCCATCTGATTAGGAACATACCTAATAGGGCTCTTGCATTTTTCAATGCAAAGGGCATATCTACCAAATATAAAATATCCACATTATAACAATTAATAAATAATTTGAATGTATAATTTCAGATTTAAATAAATTTTAATGATTATAAGGGTATCTATTTACTTCTGTCATGTCTGTGCATGTATATACATACATACATACATACATGCATACATACATACATGTGTGTGTGTGTGTGTGTGCGTGCAAAAGCATCTACATACGAGGTAGTATTAAAAAGTCATGCTACTTTAGCTAACAACAGTCATATTAACGGAGATTACTGGATCATTCTATAGATATAATGTTTAACAAACAGGAAGTTTTATTAGGTCATAGTACCTAGTAGTTACCATTAGTATAGTATCCACTAGTCGCCATTAATATAACTAATGACGACTACTGGACCATAACACATTGTACTAACATATAGACCATGGCCAACAAGAATCGATTACTGAAGCTATCACCTACATAGAGCTAAGAGTATTTAAGGGCATTGCCTCAGAATATATGAATAACATAGTTTTTTAGTCAGTAAATCGTACCATTTATACAGTAACTCTAACGAATAAAGAAGCCCTAACATGTTTAAACAATTAAAATTACTTTCTCGCAATGAAAGAGAAAATCACTAGCGTTATTGATAATTCTTGTCCTGAGAGACAAGGAAGGTAACTCAGGCACCCAAATTAATTATAAATTGAATAGCGGTATGACATGCGGTGTGGTAGTACAGTTGATTTCTACGTCACAACTCCCACTGGTTGTATCCACCCCTATTCAATTTTTAATTAGTTTTCATTTTGGAATTATCTCCCTTGCTCCTTTTTTTTTTTTACAAGAGTTATCATGAATGCTAATGATATTCCTTTTCATTACACAAGTAGTTTTTAATAGATTAAATATTTTGAGGGTATCAACATACATTAAGTGTGTTAACCTTCTCTCTATTTAACAATATGTTCTTCATGCTGAAGACATCCCAAGGAAATTTTCCTATATCACCATCTAGGTCAACTATAGAAACAGTTGGCCTAGAAATAAAATATCAAAATATGTATTTCACCACAATATTCTGTTTTATTTATTTATTTACTTATTTGTTTGTTTGTTTGTTTGTTTGTTATGCTCAATTCTTGATATGAAATCGTGTTTCGAAACACACGTGTTTTGTATGTGTGTGTGTGTGTGTGTGTGTGTGTGTGCGTGTGTTTGAGTGTGTGTGTGTGTGCGCGCGCGTGTGTTTGAGTGTGTGTGTGTATGTGTGTATGTGTGTGTGTGTGTGCGCGTGTGTTTGAGTGTGTGTGTTTGAGTGTGTGTGTTTTGAAAAGGGGTTTCTTCGAATAAAAACAAATCTCTGGATGTAGTTTGATTCGTTATTGGTAATCGTTTAATAAACCAGGTGAGCAACTACCAGCACATGTAATTTTTTATCATTTTCATTTCGGAGTTTTTTGAAGGGGGGTACAGAAATGTCCCCCTCCCCCGGAAAATAAAATACTACCTTTTTTATAATATTTTCTTTGAAAAAAATCGAGCATCTTGACATTCCCCTTGAGAGATTATAAAAAAAAGACATAACTTAAGCAGGTAGCTCTATACAATGTATATGCCGACCTATTGAATGTAAACATATTACTTACAAGCGTGAGCTAAAATCGTTTAAACTGATTTTCTTTAAAATGAAAATGCTTTCTGATGACAACTACGTGAAATAAAAGCGAGCCAGCGAAGCAGTTTCTACGCTAGAAACGGGAGCAACTCATGCCTGCAGGCAAACTTTCCCCTGTATTCAATTTGAAATCTCTCACTGACTAAATGTTTTAAAAATCGTACAGTAAAACACACCAAATAATAATAATAATAATAATAATAATAATAATAATAATAATAATAATAGTAATAATAATAATAATAATTGCCTTAAAACTAAACCAGTAATATAATATAAATTGCTTTTAACGTCCTATAAGGCATAAATAAATGTCTGTTAGGCGTAATGCTTGTCTTGTGACATTAATCACGAGTCGGAATACATATGAAATGATGACGTGGTAGTCACATCCTTATTGCAACCAATTAGCATTTAAGCATATGTTCCCCACCCCACATCACTATCATCCCTGCAAAAATAAAATCACTAGCGGCCATTTTTCTTGTCTGTTTAGCTATTGTTAGTAGTGATGAGTAGCAGTCAGTGTGAATTTAAGTGGTTATTTTTTTTTTCTGAGTTATTTTGTCTGTTGCGTCATCACAAATTAAATGCAATAATTTTGAATGCTAGCAGCATTTATGGTTCATTGCCTATTTTTATTAAATATTTTAAAATCAACATCGTAAAGTGCATAAAAGTAACTCTCTCTCTCTCTCTCTCTCTCTCTCTCTCTCTCTCTCTCTCTCTCTCTCTCTCTCTCTCTCTCTCTCTCTCTCTCTCTCCTCTCTCTCTCTCTCTCTCTCTTTCTCTCTCTCTGTAATGAAGGGAAAATAGCAGACGCTGAGAGCTCTTTGTTCGGTGAGAAATGGACAAGATAATTATTTGTTCATAGAAAGCAAATGGAAAATGTTTGAGTATCTTATTTGTTAAGATTCATTTGCAGTTTAAATAAAGTACAATCTTGAGAGCCAATATTGGGCCAAGCATATGGAGTACATAAAAAAAAACAATGAAAAGGTTTCTGCCTTTAGAAAAATAAGCGTTTTTAAAATAATCTTTGTGCTAACGGCGATCAGTTTTTAAAATACACATTAGCGAAAATATTTCCATAATGCAAATAAGTTTAAAATTCGTGTAAATTAATGGTAAAGATATTAGACACACACGTCGAAGGTGAATTTGTTAAAGAATGAAGAAATGATGTTGCATGAAGTTTGACTTCAGGATAAATCAGATTGTTTGAGAATGTTAGTTTACCGTGGTGAACAGTTTCTGATTGTATAAAAGACACGGCTTACGATTCTTATAGTGGAGATGCAATGGCCCAGTGGTTAGGGCAGCGAACTCGTGGTCATAGGATCGCGGTTTCGATTCTCAGACCGGGCGTTGTGAGTGTTTATTGAGCGAAAAACCCCTAAAGCTCCACGAGGCTCCGGCAGGGGATGGTGGCGAACCCTGCTGTATTCTTTCACCACAACTTTCTCTCACTCTTTCTTCCTGTTTCTGTTGTGCCTGTAATTCAACGGGTCAGCCTTGTCACACTCTGTGTCACGCTGAATATCCCAGAGAACTACGTTAAGGGTACACGTGTCTGTGGAGTGCTCAGCCACTTGCACGTTAATTTCACGAGCAGGCTGTTCCGTTGATCGGATCAACCGGAACCCTCGACGTCGTAAGCGACGGAGTGCCAACAACGATTCTTATATATGTTTAAAACAGCAACACCCAGAATTTGTGTAGGTGAGACAAAAGTAAATATGGTACTGCTGGCTATATATGTGTACGCATGATAACAGCAAACTTTATGATATGTGGACTTTTATTAACATTAAAATTGATGCATGAAACAACCTGACCTGAATATTATTCAATCTGCGTTTCCTTTCGTCGTCGTCGTTGTTGTTGTGCAACAACACAAGTCAACCCTGGTATAGCAGACCTATAACGAAAGTCATTTCAGCTGTGACCACCTCGTCTTTAGTCGGGTATAGCACATCTGTGATCATATTTTCCAATGTATACTTCATTTATTTTTAAAAATATAGAGTAGGGTGAGATATGAAGTTGATTTTACTGCTATTCTTGCGAATCAAGTGATCACATAGAGGCTCCTTCAATAATCCTGTTATCTGACTTATCGTTTTATAGTTCAGTGCCGCCATATTAATTCGGTTGTTTACGAGTAAATTCTATTTAAAAAATGCTCTTTTAAAATGGTTTGTTTTATGAAGCATTAATAAAATTCCATCAGCTTTAAAAACTAAATTGTCATGTTTCTTACATTAAATTGCGTCTTTAATTTGTACATTTCTAGTCTTTTTATTCGAGAAATAACGTTATGGTTTTATAATTGCTTCGTTTTCTTTGTTTTACTTTTTATTTTGTTTCATAGTCAACCTAGTGTGAAATGTCAAATTCTTATATGTTCGCATCAGTTAGTAACATTTACTGGGACATGGATTGTCCTTTACTATTCCAGTAATAGATTAACAAACTGGTGTCATACAGATCAGTAAACTGGCCTTTACAAAAATTACCTTTATGCGCATATCTATTAATTATATTTTTGTTTACTTGCAAATAACGGAATTTGATGTTTCACGAAAGTACATATACATGTTGCCGTCTGTGGTTGATTGTTTTAGAATGTACTAAGTTAATCTTACACTAAAGACTGATGTCATCAATCTATACACTAGATCGATTCACAAAGAAGTCACTTAAACAATTTCAGCTTTTGTCTCTGTTTATGGTTCGAGTGTTGGTAGACAACAAGTACTGAAGATGTGACGTAAGAATTGATTTAAATAATTAAATAACTAGATGCGTGTGTGACTGCGTGACTGCGTGGTAAAAACGCTTGCTTCCCAGCTACATGGTTCCGGGTTCAGTCCCACTGCGTGGTAGCTTGTGCAAGCTCATTCTACTACAGCCTCAGGCTAACCATAGCCTTGTGAGTGGATATAGTAGAGGGAAACTGAAAGACACCTGTCATATATATATATATATATATATATATATATATATATATATATATATATATATATACGACTTAAAGATGGATTGCAATTTAGCATATAATTTAGTCATTGCAGTTTACTATTAATACCGATACAAAGTACATTGGTTTAAATGTCTCTTGTAGTTTTAGTAAGGTTAGTGTTTAATCCTGCCAACATATTGATTGACTGAAATAATGTGGTTATTAAGCTTTACTTTTATATTACACTACGGAAGGTGGTAGGGATTATCATTTTTTAAATAAATTAATAGAGTTGTCGCCGTTTAGTTATTTAGGAGGGGTTGTAATTTACTTATGGAATTTATTTATCGATACGGTTGTATATTGGGTAAATGTGTTTGAAAGTTGTGGTTCCTTTGGTTTGTTTGTTCCCAAACACCACTTATTTTAGTGCTGTTGACACTGCCGGATTGAATGTTACTGCCCAGGTGTCGAAACCATAATGATATCCGTGGGGCAGCTGATGATAGAGCTATGTTGGATTGTTGGTATGACTGTGGAATAGTATTATAACACATCCTTTAATATACTGTAAAGGAAAATTATAGTCGTCAACTAAACTTGACTCAGGGTGTCAATACACCTACATTGCTTAGAAATAGGAGCTAAAGTGCTCCAATGCTGTTACATAGCACATAATATATACTCTGATAAGGGCTGCATCCTTAGCCAAGTTACATATATGTACTGATATTGGCTGTGTGGTAAGATCCTTGTTTCCAGGCTACATGGTTCTGGGCTCAGTCCCACTGTGTGGCACCTTGGGACAGTGTCTTCTACTATAGCCTAAGGCCGACCAATGCTTTGTGAGTGATTTAGTAGACAGAAACTGAAAGAAGCCTTCGTATATGTGTGTGTATGTGTGTGTGTGAGTGTGTGTGTGAGTGTTTGTGTGATTGTGTGTGTGTGTGTGTGTGTGTACCTCACCACCGTTTGATAACCGGTGTTGGTGTGTTTACACACCAACTTAACGGTTCGACAAAAGAGAACGACAGAATAATACCAGGCTCAAACGAAAAAGGTAATAAATACCGGGTTAG
>NC_142944.1:47625904-47633404 GCF_046866305.1 Octopus bimaculoides | reverse complement strand
ATCTCTGTTTTTCTAGACTAGGCGTGTCTAAAGTGAAAGGTGACGATATATAAGGTGTAGATATTAATCCCAGAAAACAACAACAACAACACACACACACACATTTGACCTTTCTTTGGGAGGAATATATTCCATTTTCAAAGAACAAGGTTATCTGTTCAATATTGACATTATTCCCCAGTCGGCTTATGTACAGGTCAGCTATGAATTCTTAATCAACTGGTATTTAACCATCTGGACCCGCCGCTAACACAAAGCAAGAACTGTCGTGGAATAACGAGTTCAAAAGAATTTAGATCAAAAGAAGAAAGCGTTTAATTTCTTTATGGGAGTTCAAATAATAGGAAACAAACAAATGACAATGCATTGGTGTTCCCTTACTTATACAAAATATTGTTCTTCGAATTACAAGTTAAAATCTTAATATGTAGTCTTGCCTTACATCAATGTCACTTCCGCAATACCACATCAATTTTTTGGTACAATTTTCCTCGTGGTAATAATTTTTTAAGTGTAAAATATCATTTCATTAAAGGAATAAATATCAATACAGTAATTGTCTAACTGTTTACAATATCAATTACATTAAATCAAATTATCTGACAAAGATAGGAAATACCAACAGCTGTAACTAAGAATTAATGTAAAAGACTGATGTTAGGAAGAAATGTGTAGCAAAACAAGCACCATCATCATCATCAGCGACAAGACGTAACGCTATAAATTGAGTTTTTGCAATTAGAAAACACACATGCAAAGACCTGCCTGCTAAAACTACATAAGTAAAACAAGTTTTCTCCTGTTATTTAAGAAATAAATTAAACAAAGCGAATCATTGTTTTGTTGGGACGTTTAAACCGCTATGCGCGCGCCAACTATACATATATATATATATATATATATATATATATATACATGTGTGTGTGTGTGTGTGTATTTATATAAATATATGTATGTATACATATATATACATATATATATATACATGTGTGTGTGTGTATTTATATAAATATATGTATGTATACATATATATACATACATATATATATGTGTCTGTGTGTATAGATAGACAGACAGATGTAGACATGTACATATATATATATATATATATATGTATACATACATATATATGTGTGTGTGTATAGATAGATAGACAAATGTAGACATGTATATATATATATATATATATATATATATATATATATATAGATAGATAGATAGATAGATAGATAGATATACATAGACATAAACGTACATATATACATTATATATATAAATATATAGACATAAACGTACATATATATATATATATACACACACACACACACACGCATCTATATATACATACAGCCATACACACACACATATATATATTCACACATATACATATATCTCCATATAAGAATAATGTAGAAGCCGTGTCAGTCGGCCAATATCTAAAATAGTAATATCAGTGTATATAGTAATGATAACAATAATAATAATAGTCGTTATAGGACCAACAAAAACTAACATGGAACAGTAGTTATTTATGTATGAAAAGCAGCTGATCTGTTATTAGACGATACTTTAATAACGATCGTACGTTAAATAATGTTCTGTTCCGACTAACATTCCTATGATATAAAATTAGAGGGTGGAGATTTCTTGCAACTGATATGTCTCTTAACTAGTGTGTGCTTTCTACCAGGATATATAAACTCTTTCGTCTTCAATAGCCTATTCTGGACTTCAGTTTGAACTAACTAGCTAACTAATTATATAGAAAGATAGATATATTATATACTTTTTCCTCTCCCTCTTGTATTTCTTTTAATGTTAAAAATTAGACAGACACTAAAGATGCCAGTTTCCAAATAGACACATTTAAACTGAAAAGTGAACTTTGAGATCAAGAGAAGCACTCACTAACTACTTTTATAACTGAAACGTGAATTTCTTTTTAATATTTGAAAATCAATTTCCGGCTAATTTTCTTTTAAAGGCAATTATATACTTTAACTATGTTAATGGATCTAGATTAGGAAAATAAAATAAGTAAAATAGATTTTTTTCAAATAAAATTAATCAAAATTCATCTATTTCATCTGCCGCAGAAAGACTTTATACTAAAATTGTGATAAAAATTTAACTAAACCATAATTTGGTCATATGCTTAGTTCCAGAGAAAACTCCGACACCGAAAACTTAGTAATATATTTCTATTTATCCATAAGGCAAAAATGATTTTCAATACATTTAGTAATATTTACTTTTAATGTTATTAAATGATTTCTAAAAGTGGTACGAGAACTGACTATAAAAATAATAATAATAAAGATACTTTAATAATATTTGACATGTTAGTTTTGCAGGACGGTTTTCAATTTGATCCACCCACCAGATTGTTACTTATATAATTACAAAACTATTTATTAACAAGTGTTTTTGTTAGTTGAGGACGAATGATATTCTATCGAAACAATATGAAAAGAAATATTAACAATTTCTTTGACAGTTTAAAGTAATTTCGAAAACATTTGAAACTAAAATGACACAACACACCGAACAATTTAAATGACAATTCAGTTATCACAACTACACCTATTAGTGTACGTGTGTGTGTGTATGAGATAGATAGATATGTATACATGAGTGCGTGATTTGATTCATCTCTACGACGAATTCCTATAAACATCACACACCAACTGGATATTCCACATGCCTTTACACAGAACAATATATCCAATAGAGACAACAAACCACTGCGTGATCATTCGACATGCTAGAAATAACAACTAACATTTCACTAAAATCCTACACCGTACTTGTTTTTCTTTCCTTCTTATTACAAACGAATTGAGGGGTACAAACATGATAAGTATAATAATGATAATAATAATAATAATAATAATAATATGGAACGGTCACAAATGGAATGGCTCTGATTGCCAAATAACAATTTTTCAAAAAAGAATGGTTTAAAAAAGAAAGTAAGAAAGGCTGGGGAAAGACAGATAATTGAAGGATGAAAGAAATAAAGAATGGAAAAAATACAAGATATCTGGATAATTGCAAAGTGTAGTAACATAGTAATAACGATACATGTGACATGGAATAATTGGACACAGTAAAAATGCAGCATGGCAAAAATACACATAACAACATAATGTAATACAATACAATACAATATTAAAAAAGGTACAATGAAAAGATTAAAAATCAGTAGCAATAATACTCACTGCTGTCGCCAATAATTAGTAATTTAAAGAGGTGATCGTACTCGTTGGCCATCCTGCTGAAATAAAAGTGTTGTTGTTAGCTAAGATAGCGCACTGTTTGTTTTTTAGTCTCCTTTAAAAATAAGAAGTATTTATCGTCTCTCTTTTCTATTACCCTATGTTCCGCCGAAGACAAAGCGAGACGGAGAGGGAAAAGAGAGAGACAGATAGAGATAGAAACACACAGAGATTAAAGAGGGAGTTTGTAAAAGAGAGATTAATAGAGAGAAAGATATAGGGAGACAGAGATTGTGATTAATGATGCTACAAACACACAACAGAGTCCAGTAACAACCCTCCCGGATGAAAGTTCTTTTATAACAGTAGTAGTAATAGTAGTAGTAGTAGTGATAACATTACTACTTTAGTGCTACTGCTATTACAAACCTGAAGCCAGCGACTAATAATGATTATAAATATCGATTTCTAACCAAAGGTACAAGGTATTAAATCTAAGAAAGCGGAGCAGGGGTAGGGAAGGCTACAGATGCTCATTTCCGAATATCCTCAGAGTATAACAGGTATTCTGAAATAATATTGTTTCATTTCGCAACATGTTAACTGTGGACACTAATTATTAATACGATAGTGTTATTGATGATAATGATGATGATGATAGTAGTAGTAGTAGTAGCAGTGTCCTAATAGGGTGGGTCTTCTGAACCAAACCAAAAAAAAAAGGACACTGCCTAAACGGAATAATAAATATTATTACGATGAACAGAATCAACATAGCGTAAAGAGTTCTTCAAAAAAGAATTCTTTTTAATATGCATGACAAATATATTCATATAATTATAACTTCCTTAAAGTTACTATTTAAATAATTGCAGTTTGAAAACAAAACAAACTTACATGATCTCTAATGAAATAGAAAGCTATTAAAGGGCAGGTACTCTTATAGGACACACGCATATATATGTATATGTGTGTGTAATAACGGTAGTCTAGCGTTTTAGGACAGGCTACCAATGCTAACTACAAAGCTATCACTATGCATATTATTTTGGGCCGGAAGTTAGAGAGATTTCTGGTATCTACTACGCATGCTCGCTAGATTGTCAACGACTTCATAACACAGATGCCACTCCTTGACTTTGGAGTGTTAATACCATGTGCCTTATTTGAGGTTGTGCTATGTGTGTGACATCCTGTTTGCGACTCATGACGCACGCATTTATCCATATGACGGATAAAAACGTATCTGTCACACTTTAGACTTGGCATTTACGTGTTCTTTTTACTAAAGTTCTACGAACTAGCGCTCAAGAATTTATTTTAAAAAACCCTTGAGGGCGGTGCCCCAACATGGTCGCAATCTAAGGAAAAGATAAAAGCGTGTATATATATATATATATATATATATAGTTGCACCAATACTTTGGTTCAAATTCTGCAGTTCTCGACTTCATGAGTTTCACACTGCGGTATATATGGTACACATAGTTAAGGAAGAATAGTAATGCGGTATAATTTTCCCTGCTGTTAAAATGTTAAATCGTTTTAGTCACGTGAAATTTGCTAAGGTTCTCTCTGCCTACGTCTGCATACTGTGTAAAAATAAGATATATTTTTGTGTTGTTCGGCATTTAGTGTCAGTTTATATACCATGCTATTCGAGATTTACAGTATTTCTAAACCTGCCGTTTATTAACATGAATTCTAAACGAGAGAGTAATAATGCTAGCAGAAATAGTAAAGGTACAAAGAACAAGGAAAGTTATTAAAGAAGACGTGGCTACGTGGTAAGAAGCTTCCTTACCAACCTCATGGTTTTGGGTTCAGTCCCACTCTTTGGCACCGTGGGCAGGTGTCTACTACTATAACCTTGGCCCAGCCAAATTCTTGAGTGCATTTGGTAAACGGAAACTGAAAGAAGCCTGTCGTATATATGTGTGTGTCTTTGTGCTTGTGTTTCCCCCACCACCACCACCACCATCATTACTTAACCGGCGTTGGTGTGTTTACGTCCCCATAACTTAGTGGGTTGGTAAAGGTGATCGATAGATCGATGGCTTTAAAAAAAAAGTTTTGTGGTCGATTCATTTGACTAAATCCTTTGAGTCAGTGCCCCAGTATGGCCACAGTCTAATGACTGAAACAAGTAAAAGAATAAAAGAGTAAAAGAATAAAACAAGTTTGGTAGAGTTCTTCATATCCCAAAATTGAAATGCATGACAAATCACCATATCTTGACAGCCAATGTTGGTGTGTTTACATCCCCCATAACTTAGCAGTCTGGCAAAAGATATAGAATAAGTAGGCTTACAAAGAATAATTCCTGGAGTCCATTGCTTCAACTAAAAATCGTTTTAGGTCATGCGCCAGCATAACCATTGTCAAAGTGACTGAAACAAGTAAAAGAATAAAGAAACTCCATTTTAAAGTCTGTTTATTGCCTGTATTTTGAATTTTAACATGTTAATACAAAGAGCATTTAAATGCATCTGTCAATGCAAAAGTTCTACATCTAAAATAAGTGCAGAAAGTTTTAGCTTCTTACATAGTTGTCCATTGATACAATGATGTTCTTCTAGTTGTCTACTTAACCCATTACCTCCCATAATTCTATTAACTGGAATTTTTTTCATGAAACTTTGATTTCTAGCATAAAACAGCCTTAGAAACACGCTGGAATGATCAAAATAACATTTTAAATAGAAATAAGCAAGATATTGGGTGAAAAATTAGCAAGCCTCATTTGAATATCAGAGAAATATACCTAGTAGATATAGCAAAAAGTTAGATATGTGTAAATATTGACAGATAATTATGAAATTTGTAATTTTTAAGTGATCTCATTCATATGAGATCACTGGTAGGTTATGGGTTAACTGAAATTAAGAGAGAGAATGAAAGAAAAAGACAAAGAGAAAGAAAAATTGATAGGCAGATATATAGATACAGAAAGATCACTTGCCAAAGAGTAAGAGAAATGACATATCTTGTTTTTAAATAAGTAACTTATGAAAAAATACCCAAATATTTGTAAGTTTTTCCGAAAAACATTGTAATTAACATTGTATTTCTTTAGCATTTTCTGGGTTTTCTTTATTATTATTATTATTATTATTATTATTATTATTATTATTGCAGTTCCTATTGTCATTTCTTTTTCCATCAGTATTTTCATTTCTCTAATTGAGTTCCTAGAAAATCTTTCTTCTTTTCGCCTGCATACAGTATATCCATTTAGTTATTTAAATAATTTCATACTTCTTTTCCGAGAAATGAAAAATCAAAACTTTTAAGCCGTATAACATATTTGACAAAAGATTTTTATAAATATATATATCGTACCCTAGTGGTCAGTTAATACAAGGGAGACAATCATTTCTTCATAGTATTTGGTGGGATCAGAAGTTTGAATTTGATATTAACAAAAAAGATGCATAAAATTGTAATCTTATAATAATTCTGCTTGTTCTTCTGTTGCTTAGCCTGTCCATGACGTTTTCACATGATTAGTTAAAGGAGGAGGGGGGGCAGGAGAGATGAAATGTGTAATTTTTGTTCAACTAAGTTTTTTTCCCTCCGTTATTTAGCCCATCTGTTGTGTTTTCACATGTTTAGTTGAAGGGAAAGGTGAATAGTGAGAGAAAAAGAGGGTAAGGTGAGGACTGAGAGAGAAAGAGGGAAAGTGCTGTGTATTAAGTCTATAACATTGTGCACAAAGTACCGTAAATCCTCGAGTATAGTCCGCCCTTGAGTATAATACACGGGATTTTTAGGAGGCTGTACCTCTGAAAAACCTAAACCTTGTGTATAATACGCACCCCTTCTCCAACTTGAGTCAAGGAGGTCTATATAACGTCCTTGGTTTGTAAACATATATATGGTAATGTCATTTATTATTATTGTATATATAACATGATGCAAACGTGTAGCTTTATTGTGCTCTTTGTTTGGAAAAAGTAAAGAAATAACAGTAATAAAGTCAGTGAAAAATAAATATTAAGTAAATTGCCTTTACATATTTGTCACTATCAGTTACAAGCCCGACATCACAAAATGTGTCTTAATAAACATTGCCGGATAGCAAATAGAGACTCGGACATTGCTTAGAAAATATTTTTCATTTTTTACCTCATATATAGTACGCACTAGGGATTTTGACCGTTAAATTTTGGGAAAAACATGCGGATTATACTCGAGGATTTACGGTGTATAAAGTGCATTAAGTAATCATCGTATTCCAATTTCCTACATTTTTCAATGATTTGGAGATGAGCGACTATCG
>NC_142944.1:47593404-47620904 GCF_046866305.1 Octopus bimaculoides | reverse complement strand
AAATGGATTTGTGTAGGACCGACACCCCTACCTACACAAAAAAAAAGACTACAGAAGCATCGATGACAATTCCAAAATCACTCTGAATTGAAAGGGGAAGGCCTTCGTAACAGAAGCATATGATGGAGTGGTGCAAAATCCAAAAGACAGAGCTGAAAAAAAATAGGGATCCAAGTGAAGAGAAGCAGAAAAAATGGCTCAGAGTTAAGAACAGTGGGCACAAAAGTTGTTAACGGCTTGTTTCATGGGGAATGAAGGGGTCAAATAACTAAGTACCATAATACAAACAGGACACAGACAGTGTGTCGTTAACCAGCTGGAGGAAATGACCTCCTGGGTTTTTTTCTCACAGGCACAGGAGTGGTTATGTGGTAGGTAGTTTGCTTACCAATCACATGGTTCTGGGTTCAGTCTCACTGCGTGGCACCTTGGGTAAGTGTCTTCTACTATAGCCTTAGGCCAACCAAAGCCTTGTGAGTGGATTTGGTAGATGGAAACTGAAAGAAGCCTGTCGTATATGTACATGTATATGCATGTGTGTGTGTCTGTGTTTGTCCCCCAACATTGCTTGACAACCGATGCTGGTGTGTTTACGTCCCTGTAACTTAGCAGTTCAGCAAATGAGACTGATAGAATAAGTACTAGGCTTACAAAGAATAAGTTCTGCGGGTCGATTTGCTTGACAAAAGGCAGTGTTCCAGCATGGCCAAATAGCTGAAACAAATAAAAGAATAATGTTACCATTATTATGTATATGTCGATATATTAGCTGTCTTTTTTAAGTCTCTCATCTCTTGCCTTTTATTTGTTTCAGTAATTGGACTGTGGCCATGTTGGAGCACCTACCTTCAAAGGTTTAGTCAAATAAATCAACCCCAGTATTTTTTTTTGGGGGGGGGGGAGCCTGTTACTTATTCTCTTAGTCATTTTTTTATCAAACTGCTGGGTTATGGGATCAAGTGATGGTGGTGGGACAAACACAGACACATATAGATATAATAGACATACATATATTCATTCATACATACATACACACACACACATATATACATACACACAAGCATACATGCATTCATACATACAAACATACATACATACATGCATTCATGCATACATACATATCATAGCTGTAGCCAGTGCCCCCTGACTGGTTCCCGTGCCGGTGACACGTAAAAAGCACCTACGACACTCTTGGAGTGGTTGACGTTAGGAAGGGCATCCAGCTGTAGAAGCATTGCCAGATCAGATTGAAGCCTGGTGCAGCCATCTGGCTCTCCAGACCTCAGTCAAACCGTCCAACCCATGCCAGCATGGAAAACAGACGTTAAACAATGATGATGATAATATACATACATACATATATGCATACATATATACAAATATAATACAAAAATGCATACATACATACATACATATATACAAACATACACACACACACACATACAAACATACACATATACATACAAATATACATGCATACATACATACATCATATGCACAATGGGCTTCCTTCAGTTTCTGTTTACTAAAGCCTGGTGTTATAGTAGAAGACACTAGTCCAAGGTTCCATGCAGTACAAGTGAACCAAAGACCAGTTGGTTGGGAAGCAAACTTCATACTATACAGCCATGCATGTGCCTATAACATCAAAAAAATAATAAGTTTTGTTATATGATATTTATGAAAATTCAAGTGGAATAATATGATGCAAGAACATATTTCTTGTTTTACAAAGTCAATTGAGTAATATGATGTGTGGAAAGTGTCGGCACATTTTTTTCTGGTTTATAAGGTCAATGTGTACAAAATAATAATGGCCAGCAGAGAAAAAAAAAAGTGGATAATGTATGTGTTGTTAAATGGGTGAAGAAAACGTAATTGGTAATTGATTTTTCACTTAGTTTAACAAAGAGCTAATGGCTAGGTAAGTGTGAAGACAGGGAGTAAAGTAGCTGCCTCATAGTTGCTACTGAATGGAAATCAGAATAAAGAGGAAACAATCTGACTTCTGTTTAAATAGCTGAAATGTCTGACAGATTTCTGGCTTCTGATTGGTCTCCAGCAACAATCTGGTGTGTTTGACTGTCAACACTTTCATACTTTGGCTGTCAACACTTGCCCCTCTCATCAAGCTGAGAAGGGCAAATTGACAAAGTGTCAGTTGCCTTCTGACAAATTTGTGTTCAAGCCTATGGTAGTGGGAACCTCCAGTGTTCTTAGCCCCAGGATCATATCCCTATTCACTGCTATCAGGGCAGAGACAGCTGTCTGCAAATTGAAGTTGGAGTGGCTGTTCTGGTACGTCTGTCTTGCCATCCTCCAAGGCAATGCCTTTCCATTTCATCTGCTGGACCTGTGAAGCAAACTGATACGTCTTATGTCTCTTAGATATAATGTACATTAGTTCAACAACATAGTATGATCATATAGGGAAAAACTGAAATGTCATATAAGATGAAGTTGCTACAGTACCATTACTATATAAGATTTTCATTTATAATTTGTGGTCTTATAATAAGAGGGTTATATAAAAAGTAATGCAAAAGCAAACACATTTTTTAAACTGACATAGATTGCTCAAACTGCACATGTTGGTAGAATAACTATTCCTCAATTAAGTAGCACAAAAGTGCTACTTAATACAGATCCCATCACAAGCCATGCATTTGTGCTAAATTAACTTTCAAATGTTCCTTGAAAACATTCAAGCATACACTACTGTACCCAGTTCTTCATAGCCACTTTCATCCCACCTGTGTCATGAGATCATTTTCCTCATTGGACCAAACAAATGGGAGTTGGAAGGGGCCAGAACTGAGCTGTATAGTAAATGGAAGAAACACTAACCAGCCTAGTTTCTTGACTGCCTGATTTAATGCTAAAGATGTGGTCAAGTATTGTTATGGAATTATGACATTTTCCATGAATATATTTTTGCACCATTAGGTTAACAACTAATCTCTGATGAGTTTCTTGCACTATTAGGCTGACAAGTAACCTTTGGTGACTTCTTTGCACCATCAAGCCAACAAATAATTCATGATAATTCTTCAGATTGTTAAATAACCCCTGATGACTTCTTTGCGCCATCAGGTTGACAAATAAGCCCTGACGGTTTCCTTATGCCTTCAGGTCAACCCCTGGTAACCACAATGACAAATGCTACATATTTGTCATTGAATTTTCCTGAGACACTTCAAAAAAGACTGTCTTTAGTTATTTTTTTTTTATCAGATACCACCTTACCAGCTAAAGTGCAGACAAGTTTACCACACCTGTTAGGACATTCAAAATGTAAAGAACTAGAATTAATGGTACAAAGAATTTCGTCCAAAGCTCTTAGAAATCTGCTAATCCATCACACTGTACTGGCACTTAAAAGCCATCTTTGAATTTTTTTTTCAAACTTCTATCTGACATTGCTCAAAATAAACCCAAATTTATTGTAGAATCATGGAATGTCTGGAGAATATAATGCTACAATAGTGTCTCTTGTTCAATATTCTTCAGTTCTGAGTTCAAATTCTGTTAAGGTTGGTACAATGCTAATAGTATTCCTATTATCTCTTTTGAGATGACAAGCAGGAAAAATCCTAAATATCCTAGCAGCATTTCTCCTGGCCCCACATTTTGAGTTCAAATGCCAACTTTGCTTTTCATCCTTTCAGGATTGATGAAATAATAATTAGTTGAGCACTGAGGTTGATGTAATTGACTAACCCTTCTCAACAAAATTTCAGGCCTTGTGCTTATCATAGAAAAGAGCATTGTCACTTGTGAGAGTGGAGTATTGGATAAGTAGCATTGGTAAAACGCTACACTGCATATCAATCAAATATTAAATCATATTTAGGTGGTGAGCTGATAGAATCTTTACCAAAATTGCTGGCCTGGTGCCAAAGTTTGAGATCAATATTACATCATGTTAATGTGATCTATTGGCAGAATCTTTACTGCACCGGGAAAAATGCTTAACGGCATTTCTTCCAACTTTGCGCACTGAATTCAAATGCCACCAGGGTTAACTTTGCCTTTCATCTTTTTGAGGATCAATAAGATAAACACCAGTCAAACATTGGGGTCAGTGTGATTAACTTATACCCTCTCTTGAAATTGCTGACCTTGTGCTAAAATTTGAAATCAATATTAAATTATGTTAAGGCAGTGAATTGGTAGAATCATTAGCATGGTAGGCAAAATATGCTGAGCAGAATTTTGTCTGTCCTTACGTTCTGAGTTCAAATTCTGCCAAGGTTGAATTTGCCTTTCATTCTTTCAGGATCAATGAAATAAGTACTCCTTGGGCACTGGGGTCAAGGTAATCAACTTTCATCCTCCCACCAAATTTTGGGCCGTGTGCCAAAATTTAAACCAATATTAAATTATGTTAAGCATAATGGCAGAATCAGTGGCATGCAAATATTTTAAACCAATATCAAGTTAGTTCCCTTCATGTCCTGAGTTCAAATCCTGCAGAGTTTAACTACATTTGTCATCTTTCTGGAATCAATAAGTACCAAAATCAATTTCATTGTCTGTACCCTTTTCCAAACATATTTCATGTCTGTGTCATCATCATCATCATCATCATCATCGTTTAACGTCTGCTTTCCATGCTAGCATGGGTTGGACGATTTGACTGAGGACTGGTGAACCAGATGGCTACACCAGGCTCCAATCTGATTTGGCAGAGTTTCTACAGCTGGATGCCCTTCCTAATGCCAACCACTCCGAGAGTGTAGTGGATGCTTTTACGTGCCACCGGCACGAAGGCCAGTCAGGCAGTACTGACAACGGCCACGCTGGATCATGAAAGACTTGTTCTTTAAATTCCTTTGTCCCAAATTCTTAACAATTTTTTTTTCTATCTTTTTGCATGATTCTGTTGTTTTATTGATGAGACCAAAATGATGCCCCACTTGATAAATCAGTCTATTTGACATAGCTGTTTCCCAAATAATCTATTTCTTGCTACAAAGATGTCAGAGATAAGAGCAAGGAACTTGAACTTGGAATTCACAGAGGTGATGACAAATGATCAAATCCTTTGGTGGTTTGCTCTGCTTGACCAAGCCTAACCAAGCCAAGTAAAATCATTGTTGTGGACAGTGCCAGCGACACATAAAAGGTACTCATACTGATGACACATATGCAAAGAGATAAGGAGCCAAAGTATGAAAGAAAGAAGGAGGGATGGAGGGTACCTGTTGAGGAGCTATGTGGTTGCTCACTTTTAAGAGAGAGAATGAGAATGATCGGTAGGTGCTGCGAGTCCAGGTGGCTCTTCAAGATAAGAAGTGAGTAGGAGTGTGTCATCCAAGTATATAATAATATGTGTGGGTAAAAATATACTGGGACATATACAAATGTTTCAGTCATTTGAAATGGCCATGCTGGGGCACTACCTTGAAGAGTTTTAGTCGAAAAAATCAACCCCGGGACTTATTTTTCTTTTAAGCCTGATACTTATTCTATCATTCTCTTTTGCTGAACTGCTAAGTTATGGGGGGCATAAACACACCAAAACTGCTTGTCAAGCAGTGGTGGGAAACAAAGAAAGACAAAGACAAACATAAATACATATATGTGTGTGTGTGTGCACGCACGTGTGTGTGTATATATATATATATATATATATATATATATATATATATATATATCAATCAATCTGAAAAAAACAGTTGTAATGTATCAACCTGCGTATGGTGCTGTTTGTAACCTC
Source organism: Octopus bimaculoides (assembly GCF_046866305.1). NCBI lineage: Eukaryota > Metazoa > Mollusca > Cephalopoda > Octopoda > Octopodidae > Octopus > Octopus bimaculoides. The sequence goes on along the minus strand of NC_142944.1, from coordinate 47,615,182 downwards.
CCTAAAATTTTTGTTAAGGGAAAGTTACTTGAGGTTGTCAATTCATTTGTCTACCTGGGAAGCTCTGTTCAAGATGATGGAAATCTTGATACGGAAATACACCTGCGAATTCAAAGGGCAGCAAAAGCATTTGGTGGCTTGGAGTCACGCGTCTGGCGCTAGCGACATATAAATAACAATACAAAGCTGGCTCTTTACAAATCATTTGTCTTAACATCCCTATTGTATTCCTGTGAAACTTGGACCTGTTATGAAAGGCATTTTAAAATGTTAGAAAAATTCCACCAAAAATGCCTTCGTCATATTTTAAAAATTAAATGGAATTCTTTTACTCCAAACACAGATATCCTTGCATCTGCAGGCATCCCCTCAATTAAAGCCATGATTTTGAGGAACCAATTGAGATGGTGTGGCCATATTGTTCGAATGGCAGATGAACGCATGCCGAAACAGCTGTTTTATGGTGAGCTTGCAGAGGGGAAACATTATCGGCGTAAACCTAAAAAAAGGTTTAAGGATGGCATAAGGACTGCTATGAAGTCAATTGGAATGGCTCCAAAAGATATAGAAGCCCTCGTGTCAGATCGAGTTGGATGGCGAACAAAGGTGTGAAAGCGTTTGAAGAAGCCAGGATGACGCAAGCAGGGCTCAAGAGATATTTAAGGAAAAATGTAAAGATCGAGAAGGTGAATGACAAGGACCTTTTTGTGTGCACAGTCTGTGACAGACCATGTCTGTCTTTGGATGGCCTCAAATCTCACCTTCGAACCCATGGAAAACAAACTTCAACCAGCTATTCTGATTATATGTCTGTGCACACGTTTGAATGTGACGTGTGCCAGAGGGTTTGCAAATCCAATGGGGTCTTAAAAGATATGTTAGGATCCACAATGAGCAGAACTTACTTGCAGGTATTGGTAGTGCAAATCAGAGGTGCAATCTGTGTGGGTGTTTTTTCAAAACACTGTCTGGTTTAAAAAGCCACATCAGACGCCATGAATGGGCTAAGGTGTAGGTGCAGGAGGTAGTCAAACTCTGTGTAAGGAGTAGACAACCACTATATATATATATATATATATATATATATATAACAAGCTTCTTTTAGTTTCTGTCTACCAGATCCACTAACAAGGCTTTGGTTGGCCTGAGGCTACAGTAGAAGACACTTCCCCAAAGTACTAGACAGTGAGACTGAACCTGGAACCATGCTGCTGGGAAGCAAGCTACTTACCACACATCCACACTTGCACCATTTTAATGAACTTAACCTTTTAGCATTTAAACTGACCATATCCAATCAAATCAAAATATTTTTTTGTTTTTAAGTTCAAATGGACCTGATCCAACCTTTCCCATCTACCCTACAATATCATTCTAAAAATAAAACAATCATATCATTAAAATATTGAAGCTAAGAGATAATGCAGGATTAAATGAAAACAATGTGAATAGATAAATAAAAACCTTGTGAGTGGATTTGGTAGATGGAAACTGAAAGAAGCCCGTCGTATATATGTATATGTATATATATATATATGTGTGTGTTTGTGTGTCTGTGTTTGTCCCCCCAACATCGCTTGACAACCGATGCTGGTGTGTTTATGTCCTCGTAACTTAGCAGTTTGGCAAAATAGACTGATAGAATAAGTACTAGGCTTACAAAGAATAATTCCTGGGGTCGATTTGCTCGATTAAAGGCGGTGCTCCAGCATAGCCACAGTCAAATGACTGAAACAAGTAAACGAGAAAAAAAAAAGGGAAAGAAAGAATTACATTTAACAGAGTAATATGAATGCTTAAAGGGTTAAATTAATTAAAATTTTGGTATTGCCTTTCCTGTCTTTTCTGACCAGAATTAATTGTTTAGAAAAGATATAATTATAATTAACTAAAATTTTGTGGTTTGTTAGTATATTTTGATCTGAAAGACACTTGCAAGGTTTCCATCTAGAATTACCAGCAATTCTACAACTGGACATTAAAATATTAGTATTTAAAGACCTTGGCTATGAATGAGAAGTTGCAAAGAAAGAAGCCAATGATATTTAATCTCTAATATAGCACAGACGTGGCTGTATGGTTAAGAAGTTTCTTTCCAAACAATGTCCACTACTTGGTACCTTGGGCAAGTGGCTTCTGTAATAGTCCTAAGATGACTAAAGCCTTTTTAGTGGATTTGGTGCATGGAAACTGAAAGAAGCCCATTGATAAGATGAACATATATATATATATATATATATATATATATATATATAATATTAGTAATATGATAAAGGTGGAGAGAGGAAGAGGCACAGAGAGAGAGAGAGAGAGATATTATATAATACTAGCAGAGATACCCGGCGTTGCTCAGGATTAAAATGGTATAGTTCGTTTATATATATTACAGTTATGCTGAAACAGTTGATATGGGAAAGTGCAGCATTGACGACAAAACATTTGTGGAGTAAATGATGGGCTAATTTGACTAAGCGACATGTCATGCATTCATTTGGAGTATTCCAGGCCCAAACCTGTCATGGAAAATTGGTGGTGTGGTGTATGAAAGCACCGCAAAGCTGTTTGTTAGTGGATGTACTCTCCTTTATGGTGGTCAGCACTGTGTCTAGCACAACCCATCATCTGAAATTTTGACACCTCCTTCGGGTTCCTGGTCTTACATCACTCATAAAATAAATTTGGAGGAAGTGTAGTGGTTCATTTGTGGGTAACAGGGAAGCAATGAGGTGATAGACTTGCCCTTGAACTTTGAACGTTGGCATCTCCTTAGATGCACCAAATGATGTCATTTGAAATGCAGAGTTGCATTGTCTGATATTGTTCAGAAAATCCTTTGACTGCATGGAAATGCCTTCCAAAAGATCCATAAAAGATTGAGAAGGAGCTAGTAGTGCAAGCAATCTTACCATACTGGCTGAGCAGTACATGCCATTAGTTTCATTTGGAAATTTTAAAGCTTTGCAGAAATGACAATTTAAGTTTAGCACACCAATTTGGACAAAATTATCAGTTTAATAAGAATGGGATGTATCATATCTGAAAGCATCTCCAGGAGTTGTGAAGAACAAATTTGTACGTAGTCTGTTTCTGATAGCTGTTTTATTGGACCTCTGTCTAATCATGAAAATGTTAGACTTCTCTTCTTCTGCAAGACACAAAGCACTTTAACACTGTTGACTTAGAACATCTGTTTGTTAAATTTGAACATTGCTGATTTCTTTAGGTTTACTACTTTACAACTTTAAGTACAGATAGCACACACAAAAAAAAATTATTATTTACATTGTGAGCAGTGAGATTTGAAACAATGATTTGCATATGTATTCTTAATATGTTCAGATAGATTTGAATGAAAATATGCTAGTTGCTATTGTGTATGTCATAGGATAACAGCTTCTTCTACAATTTACAATGATATGTGTCCATAACATACTTGGTTCATGGGTGCCAAGGATTCAGGAGCATCAGTCTTTCAACATGTTATGTCTTTTCAGCCAGAAGTACTCAGACTTTTGAGTCTAAAAAAGCAATGGGCTTTGTTTATAATTTCACCAAACAAACTGTTTGCTGGTCAGTGCTGGTATCTGTCAACTGATAAAAAATTGTTATTTGCGCTGTGTTTACCAGGATAGCATAATCACATCTTTTGCAGTCACAGCTAGAAAAGGATGTTGATTGTATATTTTCATACATCTAGCCCTTAAGGAAGACATGGATAAATATACCTGGTGGAATTGACTCTGTTTAACATTTTCTTCTTGACTATTATTAATATAAGTAGGTGCAGGCATGGATATACGGTTTAGCTGTGTATCTGTGTGTGTGTGTATCTGTATATGTGCTGTGCATATGTGTATCTGTGTGTGTGTGTATATCTGTGTGAGTGTATCTGTATGTATATCTGTGTGTGCATCTGTGTTTATCTCTGTGTGAGTGTATCTGTGTGTGTATCACTGTGTGAGTGTATCTGTGTATGTGTGAGTGTGTGTGTGTATATCTTTGTGTGTGCATCTGTGTGTGTGTGGTTTCAGTTCAGTCCCACTGTGTAGCATCTTGAGAAAGTGTCACACATGGATGTGTGTCTTTGTGTTTGTCACCCCCACATCACTTGAAAACTGCAGCTGGTTTGTTTATGTCCTCATAACTTAGCTGTTTGGCAAAGAGAGACAATAAGTACCGGGGTTGATTTTTCAACTAAACTCTTTAAGGCAATGCCCCAGCATGACCTCAGTTCAATCAGTGAAACAAGTATAAGATAGTAATTTGGTACCATAAATGCAAGACCATACAGTTGTACAATGAATTTACTCATAACTGAAAGGTTTAATGGTCACTGTCTTAAAACCCCTAGAATTAAGTGTCTTACTAGAAATTACATCAAACATCAGTGGTGCCTTATCTTTGTATGCTTTCTGTCCCATTTTGGTATTGTTTTCCTTTCTGATATTTTACATCTGTGAAGCTTACAAATTTTCTTTTGATACTGCGTGGGCATTTTTATGCAATTTTTATTCTAGGCCAGAAATCTGTGAGACTGGTCATTAATACCAGAAAATATATCATTCACTTTTGAAGCTGCTCTTACTTTAGTTTCAAAGATTATTTTATGAATCACTACTACAGCTAAAAATCCTGTATGCAAAATTCCCAAATCTAAAAGATTTTTGAATTCTGACATGACACTCCTCGAATGGAAAATTCCACCAAGAACAGCTGTTGTATGGTGCTATGTCATGTTGAGTTTTTAAGCAATGATCATAATTTTTTTTTTTTTTGCCATAACCACAAAACATCAATTCCCATCAATTTCCTTTTTTTTTTTATTGGTAAAGACAACTTGGATTCACTGGTTACTAAAGTTGTACTTGTTGCTTTTGTCATTCACATATTCTTTTATCAGTTGGAGGTGGTGCATACTGCCCAGCAGCACCAGCTGTGTAACTATTTCTTTTTGAGACTTATAAGCAATTATTTCGTATTATGTCTTTTCTGTGATTCAAAAATTTCAGTGACTGTTCAACAGACAAATAGGTTGTTCGTGCTTTTTTCAATTAAAACAAATATTGTATTATAAGTTAGATTGTTGAATTCACCTCTGTTCAAGTAAAAACCAGGCTGTTTGTTTCTATAAATTAAACAAATAAAGCTTTATAACAAAATTCTTACCTTGATCAATGATTTCAAACTAATGAAATAAAAGAACAGAGGTGTAGGACATCAAATTTGATATTCAACAAGCTGTTCCCTTGTTTACTACTACTACTACTACTACTACTACTACTACTACTACTACATCGTCATTCTCACTATTATTATTATTATTATTATTATTGGAAGATGGCAAGCTGGCAGAATCTTTAATGTGCTGGCAGAAAGGCTAAGTGGTATTTCGTCCATCTTCATGTTCTGAGTTTAAATTCCAGTGGGGTCAACTTTACCTTTCATCTTTTCAGGGTCTATGAAATAAGTAGTGATTGAGTACTGGGGTCGATGTAATTGACTATCCTCCTCCCCCAAATTCCAATCCCTGTGCCTATAGCAGAAAGGATTATCATTATTATTATTATTATTATTTAGTTTTATTTTTATAACGTGCTTTCACTTCACTACCAAGCGCAGCTCTGTGTACCTTGGGTATGTGCTGTAGTTTGCTGTGATGCTCTTATGGTTACTGTATTGAAAGTGTTTTGCGTAGGATGTGTGCAGTGCCCAGTAGTGCAATTTTCTGTATGTTATATATATTTGTAAGTCCTGGTATTTTTGTTATGTATTTGTCTGAATATTCTTTTATTATACCTAAGGCACCTACTATGATAGGAATTGTTTCTGTTTTTAGATTCCACATTCGAGTTATCTCTATTTCCAGGTCTTTGTATTTTGAAAGTTTTTCCATTTCTTTTCTAGAAACGTTGTCATCTGCTGGTATTGATACATCTATTAGAAAGCATTTTTTTTCTTCATGATCTTTGACAACTATATCTGGTCTATAGGCCTTAATTTCTCTGTGTGTATTGGCATATCCCAGAGTATGGTTGCTTTCTCGTTTTCTGTGACCTTTTCTGGCGTGTGTCTATACCATCTTTTTTCTGTTGTTAATCCATAGTGTTGGCATAGCTTTATTATAATAATTATTATTATTTAACATCTGTTTTCCATGTTGGCAGGTGTTTCACAAGATGTGGCAAACTGCAGAGTTCCATTGGGCCCCAATGTCAGCTTTGGCATAGTTTCTGTAGCTGGATGTCATTCCTCATGTCAACCTTTACAATATCTACTGGGTGCCTTTTCTTCATGACATCAACACTAGTGAGGTGACCAAATAACTTGTAAGACAAAGTAAATAACGGCACAAGAAAAATCCCTCTTGAGTGAGAGCTTATTTGAGAGAGGCAGGGAGATGGAGATGCTGAAGGCTAAAGAATGACAGGACAAGCAGAGGATGCCTGCCAGAGAGGAGAGGAGATACATGGCTACTCTGTATTACCTGAGGGTTGGTGAGAGTAGCTGGAAGGGAGATAAATGTGACAGTGAATAGGTGCAACAGTGTACTTTCAAAGTACAAGAAGGTGAGTAAAAGGGAGATTACAGACAATGGATCAGGAGGGAAGGAAAGGGTGTTTAATTTTATAAGAGTGTGGGAGATGGGTTGAGATGGGGTTAGAGGGAGATGAAGTGAGAGACAAAAGAAGATGAAGGTGTGGTTGTTGGTAAATATCAGCACAGAGGGGGAGGTAAGAAAGAAATGGCTTGGAGGTGTAAGTAGATCAGAAAGTAGGGAGATGATGTAAAGGGTGTGAGAGTGGTAGGGAAAAAGGTGATGAACAGTGGCAGAGATGGAGGTTAGAGGCACATGATTGCGGTTCCAATGAATGGGGTAACATTAGGTGGTGAAGGTATTGATGGTGGATATGGAAAGGTGTTGAGAATGACAGCAGATATGAGAGGTGTCAAAGATAAGACACAGTGAATTCACGATGTAACTCAGAGAAGAAGGCAAGATGCTTGAAGGCAAGATGCTTGAAGGCAAGATGCTTGAAGGCAAGATGCTTGAAGGCAAGATGCTTGAAGGCAAGATGCTTGAAGGCAAGATGCTTGAAGGCAAGATGCTTGAAGGCAAGATGCTTGAAGGCACAGGAAAGTGGTTGATTATTATCATCCCTTGTATGGACAGGGATGATAACAAAAAACGACGGATGGAGTTTAAAAGGAAGTAGTTCTAGAGGAAGAGACAATTGGTAATGCAAAATGTGCTGATTCTGATCCCAAATGAATGCAGCAGCCGAGTAGTGCCATAGTTAGAAGTATGGTAGAGGAATGAGTGTCAGGAAGATGGAATGTGGAAAAATGTAAGCAGATTGGATGCAGAGCCCAACATTATGTCTATGGTAAAGCATTATAACTTAATTTTCTTCTTGATTGGTGTTGTTTATTATGAAGTACCACTGATATGCATTGTTATCTTGAAAAATACAAATAACTCCAAGAAACTATTAGCATTATTTACATTTGACGGATATTTCTCCTCATCTTGTTTGTTGTCAACACAACGTTTCGGCTGATATACCCTCCAGCCTTCATCAGGTGTCTTGGGGAAATTTCAAACCTGGGTTCCTATTCCTAAGGTATTTTTCAATGTTATTATTATTATTATTTTTATTATTATTATTATCATTATTATTAAGGTCACTGCCTGGAATCGAACTCGGAATCTTGGGGTTAGTAACATGTGCTCTTAACCACTATGCCATATACCCATGGGCATATGGCATAGTGGTTAAGAGCACGGGCTACTAACCCCAAGATTCCGAGTTCAATTCCAGGCAGTGACGTGAATAATAATAATAACATCGAAAAATAGCTTAGGAATGAGATCCCAGGTTCGAAATTTCCCTAAGACACCTGATGAAGGCTGGAGGGTATACCAGCCAAAACATTCTGTTAGCAACAAATAGCATGAGGACAAATATCTGTCAAATGTAAATAATGTACATAATTCCTCATCTCTTAAATATAGAAACTATTAGCAGTTTATTTTATGGCATACTACCACACCTAAAACACCACTTGTTACTAACTCAAACCCTGGTTTTCTGATTATAAGATGCAAACAAAATTTTCTGAGAGAATTTTGAAGGAAAAAAATAGAAAATTAGTATTCTGTAAAATCTGTCAAATATGATACATCTTTACTTTATTTGCTCTGATATAGAGTAAATTATACAGAGTAGATTTTTAAAAAAAATATAAATTTGAAGTTTTTTTAAATATAAAAATAAAATTCCTAAAAACCAGTTAAATTCATTAATGAATAATTAATTGACTGTTTTCTCAATTCCACAAACAATGAAACTGAATTTTAAATTAAAGAACAGTACAGTTTGCGAAAAGACACAATGGTCAGAAGAAATAATTACAAGCATTTAATCTAGCCATATCCAACCCAAATAGTCTACCTGTTTTATATTCAAACCAACTAGGTCTGACCTTTCACACCTACCCTACAATGTCACATCATCACATCATCAAAATCTCAAAAGCTATGAGACAAAGCATGATCAATTCAAAAGAATGTGAATAAATAAGCATTGTGTTTGATAGAGTAACCTGAATGTTAGAGGGTTAAAACATATATATATCAATAAACCAAAGGTGTTCAATAACTTTATAACAGTATTGATCTAGCAGATCTAGTGGGTTTGAATATTCAATCAAACAACTAATTGCGGTCCAGTTGCTCCATGGTTCTTTCCCAGCTGAAGTAATTCTATAAGATGACAATTCTAATATAAAGAATTTTTGAGATTTCTCCTTAGAATTTAAATGCTTTGGAATTAACTCCTTGCCTTTTCTTTTATCTTTATCCTTTTACTTGTTTCAGTCATTAGTCTGTGACCATGCTGGAGCACCACCTTGAAGGATTTTAATCAAACAAATCGACCCCAAGACTTGTTTTTTTTTGTAAAGCCTGATACTTATTCTATCAGTCTCTTTGCTGAACTTTTAAGTTACAGGGATGTAAACACACTAACACTGGTTATCAAGCAGTGATGGGGGGACAAACACAGACAGAAAGACACACATGCACATAGCTATATACATATATGTGTGTGTGTGTGTGAGCCTGGTGTTGCCATCCGGTTTCACCAGTCCTCAGTCAAATCGTCCAACCCATGCTAGCATGGAAAGCGGACGTTAAACGATGATGATGATATACACACACATATATATGACGGGCTTTGTTCAGTTTCTATCTACCAAATGCACCCACAAGGCTAGAGTAGAAGATACTTGACAAAGGTGCCATGCAGTGGAACTGAGCCTGGAACCATGTAGTTGTGAAGCAAGCTTACCACCTATCCACACCTGTGGCTATATATTTTTTTCTTTTTTGTCTGGAGGCATCAGCCACAGATGTTTCAGCCCAAACACTGACCACATCAATGCTTAGGAGAGGACTACAAATGCCATGGTAACTGCAGACTTCTTCTCTGACTAAACCAGTGGTTCTCAACCAAGGTCCATATAAGAGTTTCGTTAAAGTTATGAGCAATAAATTGTTTAAACTTCCACAATGCATAATATATTTTAACATATTTTTTATACAGTTCCTTATAATATTTAATTAAAAAAAAGTTTTAATTGGATTTTTTAAGCATTGAATGGCTATGAGGGTACACGCAAGTGAAATAGGTATGAAAGGGGTCCATATGTAATTAAAGGTTGAGAACCACTAGACTGAATTTTCTTTCTTTCTTTTACTTTTTTTTTTTTATATAATTCGGAGATAAATCTCAATGGATCAGTTTTGTGACAATTTACAAATATTAAACAACTTGTACACAATAAATTATACAATTTATTGTATAATCATAACGTAAATATTTATAAAAGAATTAACAAACGATTGACAAATATTGAACAATTTGCATTATATGTTTTTTCGGGATAATCTTTACACATTGATATTTATACAAAATAGAAAGGATTAGTGAATATAAATATATCACCAGTATGGAATTTTTTTTTTTTTTACCTCAGTTTGGTTTTAGCTGATATGAATCAGTTAGGTCTTCCAAACTGTAACACCTTCAAACATGTTCCAAGGCATGAACTTTGATTGCATAACAGAGGGAAAGACATGAAGTATAACAGAACAACAGAGAATATGGCAGAAAAGAAAATCTTATGATTCCATTCTTTTTCTGCCAATTATTATATGAATGAAATAAAACAATCATCATCATCATCGTCGTTTAAGATCCCTTTAAATAGAAATTTAAAATAAAAGAGATAATTAAAAGAAAAATAATTAAATTAAAATTTAAAATAAAAACATAATTAAAATAAAAAAAATAAAAAATAAAAATGTGTAAATAAATATAAATAAAATTTAAAATATCTTTAAAATATTTTTTTTCTTTTTTGTTTTCTTTAAAATCATAAAGTGAGTTTATTAAATTATCAGAATATTTTTCCTCTCAATTTTTCCCGGTCTTCATTGTCTTTGGCTCTCTGCAACTGTTCCAAATGTTTCAGCTCTTTACGAACTCCCTTGGTTAAACTACTATCAAGTTCTATGACCCGTTCTAAATCTTTTTTAGCAGCTTCAGGGTTCCAAGATCCAATATGAGCTTTGCCTCTTCGAAAAAGAGCCTTCACATTATCTGAAATGTATACGAAGTCATTAATCAACTCTTATGCATGTGAGGAGAAAAACACACACACACACAGAGGCACACACACACACACACACACACAGAGTTATACAGATATAGAGTGACAATCAAACAGACACACAGTCAATCAAATAAACTGGTAGCTACACAGACAGACAGATAGTTAGATAGACAGAGGGACATAGACAAACAGACAGAGAGACAGACAAACAGACACATATACATACAAACAGATAGAAGATAAACAGGTAGATAGGTAGATAGATAGATAGAGAGAGAGAGAGATAGATAGATAGATAGATGGATTGATAGATAGATAGATAGATAGATAGATAGATAGATAGATGGATGGATGGATGGATGGATGGATGGATGGATGGATGGACGGACGGACGGACGGACAGACAGATAGATAGACAGACAGACAGACAGATAGATAGATAGATAGATAGATAGATAGATAAATAGATAGATAGATAGATAGATAGATAGATAGATGGATGGATGGATGGATGGATGGATGGATGGATGGACGGACGGACGGACAGACAGATAGATAGACAGACAGACAGACAGATAGATAGATAGATAGATAGATAGATAGATAGATAGATAGATAGATAGATAGATAGATAGAGCAATAGACAGGCAGATGATCAAGTAGATAGAGGGATAAATAGACAGACTGATAGATAGACAAACAGACAGACAGATAGACAGATAGAGAGAGTGATAGACAGACAGATGATCAAATGGATAGAGGGATAATAATAATAATGAAATTATTGTATACAGTGCTCAGGTGCACTTGCCTAAGGGGCTGAGGAGTAGGCCTAAACCTGAAATGTGGTTGAGAAGCAAACTTATTAACCACACAGCTGTATACACATATTGTGGACTTCTTCTGTTGTAACAACAGAAGAAGGTTCTGCAACTTTTACAGTGAACAACCTGTACAGATGATCTGTTTACTGTGATCAAATGTTTGTGTTGCACATTAGCCCACTTCCATACGTTGAATCGAAATTAAACGTACAGGTGCATAGTGTGCCATAAGTCAGATGTCAGTGATTGTAGATCAATGTGAAATGAAGTGTTATGCTTGGTCCAAGAATTGGAACCACAGTCTTACAATCATAAGAGCAACACCTAAACCACTAGGCTATGCACCTTCACACGCATTATATATATAATGCATTGGGCAGCATGGAGACATAGTGGCTGAGTTCTTTTTGAGTGTTGGGCCTGATGGAGGCAATGAATAAGACCTTTGACATTATGTTGTGCTCGAGAAGAAGATTTATCAAGCCAAGCAAAACCGTAGTCGTGGAAAATACTGGTGCCATGCAAATGGCACCTGTGTAGGTGGTACGTAAAAGCAGCCATTACACTCTTGGAGTAGTTGGCATTAGGAAGAGCATCCAGCCATAGAAAACCATGCCAAATCAGACTGGAGCTTGACACAGTCATACAGTCAAACTGACCAACCCATGCCAGCACGGACAACAGACATTAAATGATGATGATGATGATGATGATAATATATATATATATATATATACTCAAGTACACTCAAACACATATGGGTGTATATATATATATATATATATATATATATATATATATATATATATATATATATATATATATATATATATATATACCATCATCATCATCATCATCGTCGTTTAACGTCCGCTTTCCATGCTAGCATGTGTATGTATATATATATATATATAAAGAGTATGAGGGGTTTAGTTCATTGATGATCTAAACCAATAGGTACGCTTTGTAAGTGCTATAATTGGTCATCTGTTAGGTTCCAAATGCACAGCTGAGGCTGCAGCTAGGGATCTGTAGTAGGCTTCCAAGTCAGCAGGTACATGTTAAAGGAAAAGGAAAACAATGCCATTTTCAATTCACCTTACTCTGATTAAATATTCTAAATGACCTTAGTTTTGTTTTCCTTGACATCGGTGGCAATTTTTTCTTCCTCCGTTTTTCCCTTCTTTGGACTTTCCTTGTTTCCGACGAAGAGCTCCGCTCGAAACATCATATTCTCTCTCTTACCTTTCCCAAGCGTCTAGTAACATAATCTGTATCACGTCCTCATGTTGTTTTTTGTTGTTGTTTTCTTGTCTTTTTCCTTTTTTGAACCTATATATCTATATATAGCTGATCGCCATCTTTCTCTGTCTAGAGCAAACTGCTCCCAAGTTGCATGGTCGATGTTGAAGGCTTTCAGTGTGTCCTTAAAGTGCTTCTTCTGACCGCCTTGTGAGCGCTTTCCCTTTTGCAGCTCGCCAAAGAGCAATCTTTTTGGTAATCGATTGCAGACAAGCCAAGAAGAACAGAGCTAACAACTCTGTAGCAGGTGCTACCATTCCCTGTCCACACTGTCAAAGACTCCTTCGGGTGCAGATTGGCCTCACTAGCTATTGGCGGATTCACAAAAAAAGCCCACCCCCCACCCCAGGATGACTAGACGGTCTTCGTCGCATCGATGGACAAACTACATATATATATATATATATATTATAAGGTTTTTAAACTTTTAAATTTTCATATTCAAAAGAGACAGAGACTATAATATATATATATATATATTAAAAGACCCAAAAGAGATAGGTAATCCTAAAAATGTAGCTTGGACTTCTCTTTCAATAAAATAAGTAAAGCACTTAGTTTATTATCATACAACTGCTGCCAATGGGCTGCACAATTTTTATAACTAAAACTAGTCAAGGGATAATAAACTACTATGCTTTATTTATTCAATTCTTTACATTAAAAGAATTAGTTATGGTTGATTTTTGACATAGAATTAGATGGACAGGCAGTATAGATAATGTAGTCTTACCTGGATCATATTTCAGCACTGTATTACAATGTGTTATAACGGTATAATAGTCTTCGGACATAAGTTTACATTGACAAAAGTTCAAGAGAAGAGGTATCTGCATCGTGTTTAGTTTTTGCCATGCTTCATCACCAGGTTTCTCGCTACAAGTGGAAAAACACGAAATTGTATTTATTGGTGGTTAAATAATGTTTGTTTGGTTTAAATGCAAGCAAGTAATTGAGTTATTTGTAACTGAGTGATGTTTACTTTAAATGACCAAAGAGCACTGCAGTTAATATCACTTGGCATTAGGAAGGGCATTCAGCCATAGAAACCATGCCATAGCAAACAGCAAGTGTTGCAGACAGTGGAGCTTGATGCCAGTCAAACCACCCAACTCATGTCAGCATGATGATGATGATGATGACTTACATTTATTTTCAACACACACAAAAAAATCATCTGTCAATGATTAATTTGTATTCATTTAAAACAATTAAGACGGCTAACGTTTTTCTTTTTTTTTTTTAAATAATTGTCAGTAAGAAATTGTATTTAATGACAATTAAGATATGCTCGTTAACTTATGTTTATTTAATGACATTTAACATAGAATGGTTAACCAACATTTATCTAAATGTGAGTAAGAAATAATATTTCAATTTTTCACACGTTTGTTATGTAAGGAAGAACATCAGATTCCATAGGTTTGTAAAAGAGTAAATATAAGAATGTCCAGGTGAGAGTTGTGTAGTAATGTTAGTATAAAGAACAAGAAGGTTCCATTGGTTTGCAAATCTTTATATTTCCCTAAAAATGGGAATAAAAGGATAACATGGTGGGAGCTATATGGTTAATATTCAAATAAGGTAAAACATGGAATCAAGAGAAAAGAATTATGGTGTGTATTGGTGACAACTAATCCAAAGGGAAGAACATGGAATGTCAATGAGTGCCATTTTCTGCACTCTGTCCAAAGACATGCTAGAATTCCCACTTCACTTGGTAACTGAACTTATGAGCATTCGACAGGCGCTGAAGCAGCAGTCTTTTGAGCAACAGATGAAACACATTACAATATTTATTCTTGTTTTTTAGTTGGGCTTCAACAATAAGGTACTGCTGCAGAGTAGTGAATTGGTAAAAGTGTTAAAGAGATCAGACGGGATACCTAGTGGTATTTTTTTTAGCTCCTGATTCCAAATCCCACTATGGCCTACTTAGTGGTAGAGTTAATTAGTTGCCTAGTTTAACACCATCACCTGATCTTTTGGTGTCTTTAGTGGAGGCCACTCAGTTGCAGGCATTTAAGCCGGGTCATGAGTTTAAAAATATCACCTGCCTTCCTTCAATCCCATCAGTTTTAGAGGCCTTGTAAAGGGGTCATGTATGTAACTCTCTCTCTCTCTTGGTTAAGCAATAAAAAAAGGTAACTTTCTTTTAAATTAATGTTGCTTCAGTTGTGAATATAGAAACAATATGCTTATAATGTATGGATATATAATCGTCATGGCACTCCGTCGGTTATGACGTCGAGGGTTCCAGCTGATCCAATCAATGGAACAGCCTGCTCATGAAATTAACTTGCAAGTGGCTGAGCACTCCACAGACACGTATACCCCTTAATGTAGTTCTTGGGGATATTCAGCGTGACACAGTGTGACAAGGCTGGCCTTTTGAATTACAGGCACAACAGAAACAGGAAGTAAGAGTGAGAGAAAGTTGTGGTGGAAGAGTACAGCAGGGTTCGCCACCATCCCATGTCGGAGTCTCATGGAGCTTTAGGTGTTTTCATTCAATAAACACTCACAACGCCTGGTCTGGGAATCAAAACCGCGAGCCTACGACTGCGAGTCTGCTGCCCTAACCACTGGGCCATTGTGCCTGGATATATAATACATATTTGTAAATTGTATATATATATATATATATATATTTTTTTTTTTTTTTTTTTTTTTAATTTTAGTCAAGGTTTCCTTAGAATAATGTGATGAAAAGGAAGCAGTTATTTTCATGTTGGAGACCTGACATAAATCATCATCATTTAACATCTGTTTTCCATGCTGGCATGGGTTGGATGGTTTGATAAGGCCAGGAGCTGTACCAGGCTCCATTGTCTGTTTTGGCAAAGTTTTTATGGCTGAATACCCTTCCTAATGCCAAAAATATGGACTCTAAGAAAATCATCTAAGGACCATGTGGTAGTGGTGCTAAACTAGGGGATAGATTACAGTTAATTGCTAAATTGATAAAATTTCCTTGATTGTTCAGATCCTTATAGTGTGAAGATAAACACAACTGTGTATAGAATAATATTCAGTCTGAACTGTTAGAAGTCAGCTATTGGAGGGGAAAATACAAAGTCAGGTGTAGGCATGGCTGTGTGGTAAGAAGCTTGCTTCCCAACCACATTGTTCTGGGATCAGTCCCACAGCAAGGCACCTTGGGCAAATGTGTTCTACTATAGCCCCGGGTAGACCAAAGCCTTGTGGGTGGATTTGGTAGGCAGAAAATGAAAGAAGTGAGCTGGCAGAAACGTAAGCACGCTGGCCGAAATGCTTAGTGGTATTTCATCTGCCGTTATGTTCTGAGTTCAAATTCTGCCGAGGTCGACTTTGCCTTTCATCCTTTCAGGGTTGATAAATTAAGTACCAGTTACACACTGGGGTCGATTATATCGACTTAATCCCATTGTCTGTCCTTGTTTGTCCCCTTTATGCCCTTGTGGGCAATAAAGAAATAAGAAACTGTGTGTGTGTGTTTATCTGCTTGTCTTGACATTATGTGATAGTTGTAAATGAGTGCTACTGTTGTACAAGCAGTGTCATTCATTTCCAATATTCTGTGAAATCACGTCTGGCCATGGGGAAATATTACCTTGCTTAGAAACAGGTGAAGGTTGATGACAGGAAGGGCATCCAGCCATAGAAAATGTACCTCAAATAACCTCCATCCGATCCATGCAAGCACAGGAAAGTGGACATTAAATGGTTATGATAATAATGGCAGTGAGGAAGTTCTGGGATTACATAGTTATAAAAGGTCTTACCAATGTTTGGAACGTATCTTCTGCAAAAAGATTCTTACACGGAATTTTGATTGAAGGTTTTTAAGTATGAACCCTTTACAATGAGAATTTTTTATAAACTGAACAAACAAACTTTGACTACACCAAAAGTAATGACATCTGGATCAGCACACTGATGATGGCGATGATGATGATGATAGTGGTGATGATGGTGATAACGATGACAATGATGATGATGATGATGATGACGATGATCATGGTGATGATGATGATGTTGCATGTCCACAGTAACAAAGATTGCTACTAAGGCAGCAGCTTGCTGAGATTCATAGTGATTCACAAGTTTCTTTTTCTTTTTTATATATTTTTGATAAATGCCCAACTTACATCAACATAAGCTCTTCTAACATCCCAAGCGCTTCTGCATATTTCTCATTGGCTTCCTTAAACTTCTTATCTCGATACAATTCGTTACCTTCTTCACGAAGTTTTGGAACTGCAGCTAATTTTTCTGATTCGTTTAATTCCCATGCTTCTTGTTTGTAACCACCAGGAACTTCAATTTTGGTCAGTTCTGAAATACAAAGAGATGCAAGTAGAAGGCATTTTATGACATATTTAACTTCTGTGTGTGAGAGAGAGAGAGAGAGCAGGAGAGAAAAATATAACAATGAGAAATTATGAGATTAGCATTGAATTTCAATTATTATATTAACATTACAGTTAAATTAATTCAAGAATTATAAGGACCAGTGCAACAAAAATACCGTTCTTGGAAAATGGGTTAGTGATGGGAAAAACATCTGGCCATAGGAAGAATCTGCCTCAACAAGTTTTGTCTAACCCATGCTAGCATGGAAAAATGGACGTAAGGATGATAAATGATGGATTATGTTGTTAGTAAGAAAGAAGATAAAAATTTCTTTCAGTCAGGTAAATGGCTCTGCTCAGTATGTAGGAAAGGAGTTGGAAGAAATTCCATTCGCTGTACCTGGTGTGAACTATGGACACATAAGAGGTGCAGTGGAATCACAGGTAGATTAATAGATAAAGTTGTCATTGTATGTGGCAGATGTGCAGGAACAATAAGCACTAAGAGCCCACAGGACTTAGATTCTCTGGCCGGCTATTGTCAAACCGTCCCACTCATGCCAGCATGGAAGGGTGACATTAAATGATGATGATGATGATGATGATATATATTTATATATATGTGGCTGTGTGGTAAGAAGCTTGTTTCCGAACCACACTGGTTCAGTCTCACAGCATGGCACCTTGGGCAAGTGTCTTCTACTATATGGATTCAAGTGATCCAGTAGTACTCATAGAAAAAGCTTCTTAATGTATCATTCTACAAAATATGTAGAATAAATAATGTGATACAAGAGAAAAACCACAAGGAATGTATAAGGTTATAAATGACAGAGAAAGATTTTGATGGATTTTTATTTAACAGTAAGAAAATTCAAATATGACAAATTGTTTTGTAACTTAAAAACGTGTAGATAATTTGTTATTGAATTTAGTAATAAATAAATTATTTACAAGTCTGTATTAATGCAAAATGCAAAAAAAATCTTTCGAAACAATGCAGAGTTTAAGCTACATCCTCAGGTAAAGAAAGTCTTTCTTAAATACTAAATTCTCCGTGTAACATTACAAAAATGCACAGTCAATAATAAAACATTATGGAAGACAATAATAAGAAAATTGATATAAAATAATAAGACAATTGTCTAATAAATGTGTGTGTGTACAATTATATTTTATAATTGATTTTATAATTTATTAATTATATATTAATCCATTGGAAATTAAGAGAAAGGAGAAATGTTAAGTTGTGGTGCTCAAGACTTTGAAAAGAACATGATAAAAGGTCACAGAATGAAGTTCTCCTTTCCATCTCATTATTAATCAGAATAACATACAACAAAAACAAGAGTTTTAAAGTCACTTTCCTTGCAAAATCAGGGGTTAGCCTTCTAACTCTTTGACAATGTAATTGTACTCAACATGATTCTCTTATATGAAGCTGTTTTTCATAGTTGGATATCCATCCTGATGCTAACCTTTTTTAATCAGGTCTTATGACCTGCAGAGATATATTGTAATTATCCTAAAAACTAGGATGCACAAAGTATCACTCAGTACAAGAGAAACATTCTTGCTTTCAAATTTAATTTTAAAGAAAGTGTTACTGGAACAAAGGTTTTGTTGTTGTTTCTTAGCTCATAGACAGCCCAGATGGAGCAAACCTGTCATTCCATATATTATTCAAAGTGCTTCATGGACCATATTATTTAATGTCCTTTTTATTTTTAAAAACGATAAGGTGTGATATGAAGCAGATTTGGTTGCTATTTCTAGCAGATTGAGAAACCATGTTGAGGCTTCCTTTACAACTAAGTGTTTTTTAACTACTGAAATATATAAGAATAATTGTCTTAATGAAGATGTTTGACTGTTTACACAATATATTTATAGTGTATGCTACATAGACTTGTATGCTGGAAAATACAGTACATCTCAAATAACGAGCATCCACTTCCTAGTCTCCACAGTTAACATCTATTATCAGAGTCTTCATATTAGATTACCATTTTACATCTAGTCTTCATATTAGATTGACATTTTACTGTCTGTTTACCACCTTTAAATATTTCAACATGATAATTGACAAGTTAGAGTGGGGGTAGGTCATCTTTTAAACATTTCAACATAGAGATGGTTTTATTAGTTGGATGTCTTTTAGATCCTTTTCTTACCATATTTCTGTTGAAATACACAGTTTTTGTTTCAACTAATTTTGAAAATACTAAAGAATTTAGTAAAGCAAACTTTGTTATAATTAAGCTGGTGTTTAGAACATGAACTGACATGAAATTTTGGTGGAACGCTTTGATTTGGACCACTTTAAAACTGGAAGTTTGTATCATAGAACAAGGGCTGTCTCAGGAGGATTAGTATCAAAAGGCTTAAACATTTCATTGTATTTATAAGTTTATCGGTTAGGTGACCAGAGTTAGTAGAAAGTCAAAAGCTTTCCAGATTCTCTGATCTCAGATTTCAAATCACATCTAAACAGACTTTGTTTTTTCTTCTTAACAAGGTCAATAAGTAAAGCACCAGTCAAGTAAAAGAAATCAAATGTGTTCATACCAGGAGAGGATGAACTCTGACAAGTTTAAAATAACCAAGATACACTGACATACATCACATCAGCACCTCTACTACTCAATTAGAAATTAAACATTCCACCATTACTACAAGTGTCAACATTTAACCATTTGGTATTTAAACTAGCCATAGCAGACACTAATATTTTCCCCGGTTTTATGTACAAACTGGCCAGATCAGGCCTCTCATACCTATTCTATGATCTACAAAGTCATTTTAAAAGTAAACAGTCACATCATCAAATTCTCAAAGTTATGAAATAATGCATGATTAATTCAAAGCAACGTGAATAAATAAGAATAACATTTGACAGAATACTCTTAATGCTAAAGGGTTAAACCTTTCATAGGTTGCTGAGACCTCCTTCGGTCATGACTGACCCTGGGATTGCACCTAGAAAGTTACCCTTCCAGGCACAAGTCTGGGCAAGGTTGTTTTTTATGGAAGACCAGTAGTCACCCATGCATACCGGTCTCCCCTCTCCATGCTATCGATGTTATCCAAGGGAAAGGCAAAGGCCGATAAAGCTTGACACCAGTGATGTAGCAACTCATTTCTACAGCTGAGTGAATTGGAGCAATGTGAAATAAAGTGTCTTGCTCAAGAACACAACACGCAGCCCAGTCCGGGATTCGAACTCACAACCTCACGATCGTAAGCTCAACGCTCTAATCACTGAGCCATGCACCTTCACTATTTCATAGGTATAGCTTAAGTATAATCATATCAAGATGATACTAGTTGGGTACTATATCATTATTGCATTTATTCCTGTAATGATGTTAAACATCTACCAAAAAATAGAACTGCTATTTCCTGCAAGTTGTGTTGCTTCAATAAACTTAGCATGTTTCAACAAAAAATCAGTTCAAACATGACATTGCTCAATAAAAGATAGCTTGATATAAAAAAAACTGCTTTCTGCAGTTAAGGGTACTGAAATTTTGAGTGAATACATCTGACTTCTGCAGTAAAAAGGTTAAACATTTCAATATAGTTACAATCTCACAACTGAAGTGTTATTATTATTTGAACATTTCAACACAGTTATAGGTAGCGATTTTCCATGAATTACTAATCCAAGTCAAACTCCAACTCCTTTATCATAGAAGCTGAATTAATTACTAATATGAGTAATTTAATAATTCTTCACAGATTACAAGACATCTGTAATAGCTAATAATACAGTAATTAAAAAAGATAAACATCTTGAAATACCTAAAGTGAAAAGAAGAGGTTCTGGTTTTGCCATCAATTTGTCCAGATCAGGATATCCAAGTGACTGCTTCGTCATAGACATCATTCCACAACAATGGCCTTTAGCATCTTTTTTTGTATGTGCATGTTCCTTCTTTTCAGGATTAGCAATATCTCTTAAGCTCTTTGCCACTAAAGGATAAGTGTCAACTTTCTACAAAATAAAATTGAATAAATAAATTATTAAATAATTAATCAATAAAGAGAGACAATTAAGCCTGATCAACTTCAAGATTCTCATGCAGATAGAATGATTGTTTCATACAACAGTTAATACATTGGAAGAGAAATACAACTAAAATTAGTTGTCTTGTATATATATATATATATATATATATATATATATATATATATATATATATATATATATATATATATATATATATTGTTGTACTTGGGGATGGTCATATTGCCAGTTTAGCCAATAAAAACACACGCACTGTATATTTGGTGTTAATTTTTTTTTTTTTTTTTTTTTCAGCTTTATATTACATTAATCTTAATCTTAATCTTATTTCGGCCACAGTTCTTTCGTCACACTTCTGTGACCTCATCAGTGGTCCTTTGTTTCCTTCTTTCTTATGTGTGTCTCACCTTGCTAACTATCAGCCATTTTGTATTTTGTATTCCTATTGTATGTGTCTACGCATGCGTGTCCTTCAATGTGTCTGTGTCTTTTGTAAGTGCATGTGTGTATGGGGAGTGTCTGTATCACCTATATTCTCTGTTAATACGTGTTCGTTTGTATTAGTTTTTATTTATTTATATGTTCATGTGTGTGTGTGTGTGTGTGTGTGT